>NC_034438.1:16263148-16563148 GCF_002078875.1 Numida meleagris
AGGAAGGAAGGAAGGAAGGAAGGAAGGAAGGAAGGAAGGAAGGAAGGAAGGAAGGAAGGAAGGAAGGAAGGAAGGAAACGTGCTGGAAGATCATAGTGAGCCAGGCATTGCATAAAACAAAGCTGTATGGCATGACAACGAATCTGAAGGATCTACGCAGCCATAAAATATATTTTTTTAATTTCTTCATTCTAAAAATACCTATAAGCAGGACAGCCAAGCAAGCTCTTTGTTTAGCATTGACCCACTTACTTGTCCAAGCTGGAGCTCAACCCCTGATGAAGTCCAACCATGCTGCTTGTAACGTGGTTTTACTTTAACTGATATTTCAGTGATTTGTTTTCTCCCTGCAATTCAGACAGTATTGTTTTTTTAGCCTTGACAGAATGGCTAGACTAGGTAATCCATGCAAACAGCTGCCGCATGCAATGTGATCTTTTCCCCAAACCTTTTTAACAAAGACTTCAGAACTGTTCCTTAGTTTTGGATATGTTAGAAATAACCAGAAGCTAAAATCTCTCAATATGAATGTAACTGACATATCAACTCTCTGACTACACTGCTTTTAGCTTGAGAAGTGTCCCAAGAAGATTAACAAGAGCTGCATGTTCACAAAACCACTCCCTAGTCAGAAAGTATTCATCAGGAAAATATCTCTGCTTCAAACCACTTTCACAGAGGATTTGCTTCCTGAACACCAGTGTTCCTGTCTGTAGTAAGAAGAAAGATTTTACTGATTTTTTGTAGCGTAAATTTTCCAAATTTTCAAACTTAGAGATAACATTTTGATGAATTTTGTAAATTGATATTGTTTTATTTTTTATCAGTCATTGGCATTTCTGTCTAGTCGAACCCTAATAGTAGCCCAAATAGTATTGAAGTAAGTGATGCAAATATTGAAGAGATAAGATAGCATTAGTGAATCCAGGGAGATTTGAAAAATGAATGGGACAAAGGAAACAAAGAGCCAGTCTTTAAGGAGGCATATGAATATAAAGGAAGACACTTTCAGTGGAATGGAGGAGTTTGGAAAACAGTCGTTTTAGAGAAGTCAAGAGGTGAGAGTGGACAGAAAGCTAGACATGCACTGGTAATAGGATACAGCATCCAACTGGCTAATTCATCTGCAAATTATAAAGGAAAGGGTAGCTTCCTCAGTGGGTAGGATTGTAGAAGTCCTTTTCCAAACAGTGTGTGTAGCATGCCATCCAAAACACTCTACTACATTTTAGGAATATATTTTCTGAAATAAATGATGCACGGGAGAATACTGAGAAAGAAATAAAAAAAGAATAGAAGAGCAGAGAATTGATTTTAATGGTAAGATTAAATATCATTAAGTGTCCAATTTTGTTCAATGAAAAAATTAAGACCACATGGATAAATATTTAGGTGTCTCATAGGAAAGGAATTATTTTAGGACAACCGAAGTACTAAGAAAAGGAAAGAAGGATGGACATGAGAATGAGGTGTATCAGACTGTGAAATGGTCTCCTGAGAGATGAGAGAAAAACCATTCTCCTAGTGAGAACAGCTTTAAATGAGATTGGATATTATCTTAGTGACCAAAAAAGCAGTTGGGAATATCAGCTATTTTTGAGATTTAGTAGGCTATCCAAATAAAATAATTTCATGAAGATCTTATTTGTTGCTGAGGCACACACCCTTTTTCAGTGAGATGCATCAGCTAGTGGAATCTCTTCCAGTGCTCTGCTGGTCACGCAGTGAGTTAAATAGGAAGTAGATCTATGGCTGAACACTTTTCCTCCTAAATCTGTGCCCATCCAGCATCCCTAAATAAATGTAATGAAGTCTGCTATTGCATGGCAATAGCATTACTTTCACTATGTATTTCCACATCTTGCTCTCTACCAAGCTGTCTGCCTGCTGCAAGCACAACCCCCTAAGGAAACTGGAGAGTCAGAACCACCGAGGTAATGCCAGTAAACTAAACCTTTAGGCATTTCTTTGCTTTGATCCAGAGAAATGCATGTGCTGTGCTGTTTGTACCCTCAGAACAAATGGCAGTCTTGGGAACTAGCATGGCTATTTAGAACTGGTATTTAAATAACATTACTTGGGAAATTCCCACTGCTTAAGAAAAGACCAACTAAAACAGGAGTTTTCTTTCCCAGAAGGCTAAGACAGGTATAATGAGGATTAGCAGGCATAATTGATATCGTTTCTGTATCCTAGAGGATTGTATGAGTCATCTTTCCAGTCACGTCCTCCCTGTTCTTAGGACTGATGAGAGTGAAAATACTGCTTTGAAGTGTAGAGGAAGAATATAAGCATACTGTGCAATACAAGCAACCGATTGCAATCAAATAACTTCATTAAGTCACATTCATAACAATTCCTCCTTTTTATATGGCACTTTTCATCTCCAGATCTGAAAGTGTCATACAGATAGAAAAGCTCAGGAGGTAAAGCAACTTGTTTGAGGTCATTCAGGTAGACAATGGCAGTTCCAGGAATAAACCACACCACAGTGCCTTGCTCTGCATTATGAATGCCCCTCCTTTGCAGTCCTGGAAAGGATCATGGCAGTAAGCTTTTGGAGGGGGAGAGTGTGTAGCTGGAGCTGAAATCAGCCTGAATCTGATCATAAGACCACTGTGAATTAGAAAGGCCAAATTCCACCCTAATGCGCAATCTCTCTTGAAATCAACTGAAACTTTATATTCAAGTATTTCCAAGGTTTTCCTTCACATAGTGCCTGAGTACCAGCAAAATTACATCACACCAAAACAATCTCTGTGGATGATTCCTTACTACTACTTCTTATTAGCCCCAAGAGCCACTATAGATTGTTTTCTTTTTATCTCTTTTTTTTTTCTTTAATTGCACATAAACACTGGGCCTAATTCACTAATCATGGTAGAAAATGGAGGAAAGGAATATTTACTTCCTGAAACTACAGTAGTTCCCTGATGCCTCAGGTCTAGCAAGTACAAAAATCAGCAAGAAACAATTTTTTTCTTGACTATATATATAATAAAAAAGTGATGAAAAAAAATCTTCAGGCACCAGCGTCCCCAGTTCACAATAAAAGAAGATAGGCATAAAAACACAAATCAAAATGTGATTTAAAAATAAAGGGCAGAATATGAGAGGAATCAAAATACAATATATCATACATTTCAAAATTATATATCTTATGCTTGAAATTTGGAAGGTAGAATACAGCCTACAGATTCCTGGAAGAGAAAAAAAGGCACTGATCCTGAAGCCACTAGTCTGGTGTTCCTTGCTGGCTTGGCAGCCGGCTCTCTCTGTAATCTTGGGTTTATTGCTTTACTTCTAGTTCCTCTCCCACACTGTAAGTGTGCCTACAACACAGTTAAAGTGGTATATTAAAGTTTGTCAGCCCAGCTGAACTAGCTTTAACCAGGTTAGCTTATAGACTGCTAGCAATGGAGCAGTATTTCGGAGTTGGTTGCATACTCCAGTCTTACTGGTGAATAGTGATATTTGTGAAAAATAGATCTGAACACTATCAGAGGAATACCACTCAGCTAGATTTCACATTATTCTTTGTTTTCCGGGATAATACATTTATTAAAAAAAAAGAAGAAGAAGAAGAAGTAAAAAAGAACCACACACATATTTTCTGATTAACAGTAGAAGCTGAGCCAGAAAAGAAAAGGAAAAAAAAATAGTTGAAGTTTTCAGAGACATTTAAGGGATTTAGCCACATGCTTCACATTAATGTGAGAGCTCTGCTCCGGGATCCAGATCTTAAGAATGGGGGTATTGTAACTAGTGTATGAAATGAGATGAGTTAGTCTTCCACAGGGGTAAGACCAGCTGAGAAAAAGTGTGTTTAAAAACTGTGAAGACATTTTGAAGGAAAGTTACTTATTGCTATGTCAAAGTCTAGCAGATGGTAAACATAATTGTATTAGGCTGTAATTATATATATATTAGGAAAACACTCATATATTCTGTGGAGAAAAAAAAAAAAAAAACAACTACTTTTTTCATGGAAGCGCAGCAAAAATTTAACTCACCGGTCTTCATTAGTGTCAAAAGCAATAACACTGTCTTCTGTGGCCCTTCCCCCCAACTCATCTAAATTGCTCTTATGTACTCTTAAAAAAAGCATGATAGTTAAAATACAAATAATGGATATTAGATGGAAATGATAGTTGCAAAGTACAAACACATGTCAGAGAGCTGCTTTAGAAAGTGTGGTGGGAGACAGGGTAAGAGGAAAAACTTTATTAATGTCAGAAAGATACAGTGAACTATTTAGTGAACACATGTTTGGGATAAGAGTCAGGATGGGAAGCCAGATGCTCAGCTGGTGAATGTTGATACAGCTCTGTTTAAATCAGTGGGACTATGCTGATTTACATTGTCTATTTTGCAGCTGGCTTTGATACACATACAAACATTGAAACTTACCCGAAAGTTACCTGCCCTCTACTCTCTGAGAACAAGGCTGGAAGTCTGGTGGGATCAGGATTCTCAAGGGGATTTCTTGTGTTTCTGTGGGCTAGTAACATGGTGAAGACAAGTATTATTGTGGCTAGGACAGTATTTCTACATTTTCCTAGCCCTGCGGGAAATCAAAATGCATACTAAAAGCGATTAATTAACCTAACAATGTAATCCTTCAAGAAGTATTCGTTCTTGTATGATTCAAGCTGTATTTTATATGAATCAGTGTTCCCCTCCCTACTTAAATGTAGACACATTATTTCTGTGGTCTGGAAGCTGAGATCGGGTTTCACCCATAATGATTTTAGCTGCCACACAGTTCATCAAAACTGTAATTATAAATACCAGTGTTTTTCTTTTTCTGGAATGTAGACTGCATCAGACCAGATTCTGCCAAAAGATGCAAAATTAGCACTACAATGAATATATTTGTGCAACCTCCAGGGAAAGAAAATTAGGGAATGAGGAATAAGAGGAAAGAGGGAGTCCTCGCTGCCCAAATGACCAGAAGACTAACTCATCTTTATATCCATCTCCCTCATTGAGAGCTTTTGATTCTGCAAAGCCTTTGCACAGAGAAACCATGTGTCAGCCTCGCAAGAAGTGATGCTGCCTTGCACGTAGCAAGTTTTGAGGTTGATTAACAACTGCCCAGTAATGTTCATTCATGTTGCGAGCACAAAGGAAAATAAAACATGAGATTTCTCTTTTGCTTTCTTCCTTAAGCAGCATGTTGATGGTGTGTTCCTACGGCTTAGGCTGGGGTTAGGACAGCTTTCCAATTCACCTGAAGTCTGTCTGTCACCAAGAGGCAGTATTAATGTTTCTCTCCTGTTTACGTTCTACCTGTGTCGGCTTGAATTAGAATTAAATCTCTATTGAATCAATGACAGGTGTAGCAAACACACTGTAAATAATACCAGACTTCTTAGCACTCTCACTACAGATGGAGGAGAGATAGGGGAAGCAGGAGCTGATCAGACAGACATACCTGGAAGTGCAGTGCTATCGATCCTGCCTCCAGCTTAGGGCTGGCCCATGGATGGCTAGGTTCCTCATTCCAATCCCTGTGGAAATTGAATATACATTTCCCATCTGCTTTTTTTGAAGCAGTAGCTTTACTTTGACAGTGCTTTGAACTGTTTCCCAATCTGCATGAAAAATTCCGTGGTGTGTTCCGTTTAATCATGCTCAGAGATTAGTTCCAATATTATTAGGAATGGTAGGGCTATGCTTTTACATGTAGGATATATAACGTTTCCAGATGCATAGACTTTTACAAAATGACCAACTAAAATATTAATAGGGAAGGCAAAAGAACAGAGAAGAATGTTTATGAAGATTTTAACCTCTACAAAAATAAAGATGTCTGTGAGCTGCTCAGTGTTCAGCACAGATGGGAGACAGACTTAGAGGACATGGTTCCGGAAAGTTTTAGCACTAGCTGAAAGTCTCTGAGGACTCTGACTTACTCACACTGTAGACAATGGAAATTAGAGGTATGGGAAACAGAGTTGGTTGCATTTTACGAAGAACAAGCCTGAACTACAGTTTGTATGAAGACATCGTATTCTCCCTGAGACTACATGGGCTACTCCAAAACTAACGTCTCCTGAAGTAATGCCTTTCATTATTTTGACCGTCAAGGCAGATGGTGGTGGTATGGCAGTAGGGGCTGAACCTTCCAACCAATATTCTGTTACATTTTATTGCCGTGTGACAGATGGCAGCAGAGGGACAGTCTGACTTGGAAGCGCATATGTAGCAAAGGTGTGTCATTTAATTCCACCATGCAGAAAAAATGGCACCTGCTGACATTCACTGACACTTGCTGAATGCTCATTCAATACCAAACAGTGGATGTGAGCGCAGTGAGGTGGTAGGTAGTGCGTTTCAGCAGTGCTAACAGCAACATGAAAGAGAAGCCACGTTCTCCACAGCCATCCACAGCTGTCAAAACAAAAAATGAAGAGCATCTTTATCAGCTCATCTGTGTGAATCAGCAGATTATGACCAGGGAACTGAGTACGGAGCTGAATATCAGCCTCAGTATGTTGGAAACAATGGTCTTAACACTGGAATACTGCAGTGTTTGTGCCAAGTGGGTCCCATGAATGCTTATACAGGAATAGAAAGTATACCATATGCAAGATTGTCAGGAGCTATTGAATCAATGCTCAAAGGTGGCAGTTTAATTACTGGTGTCAAGACGTGGTGTCACCACTGCAGACTGAAGTCAAAACAGCAGTCCATGGAGAGGCAACATGAGAATTCCTCACTGAAGAAAAAGTTCAAGATGCAGCACTTAACAGGTAAAGTGGTGTCCACTGGCTTTTGGGATAGGAAAGGGATGATCCTTTTTGATTTCCTGGAAGCTGGACAAATTACCAACTTTGACAGCTACACTGTGATGCTGACTAAGCTGAAGTCTCAAGGCCGGAGAAGAAAACCTTTCTTTTGCAACACAATAACACCAAGCCCCACAACATTTTGAAGACCATGGAGCTCGCTGTCAATCTTGGCTGGACTGTCCTACCACACCCACCATATAGTCTGGATTTGGAACCATCTGACTTCCATCTTTTCAGGTCAACGACGGATGGACTGCATGGGCAACATTCTCCTACCAATGACACTGTCACAGCAGCTCTGGAAGAATGGGTCACCTCCTCTGGTGCAAATCTTTGTGAGTGCAGCATGCAGGCTCTTGTTCATTGCTGGCAAAAATGCATAGCTAATGGTGCTGACTGTGTTGAAAAGTAGCATTTTGTAGTTGAGAATTTGCTCTGTCAAACACTGTTATTATCTGTTGTAGTTTCCATAGAAATAAATAGGAGGCATTACGGTAGGAGTAGCCTTATAGTTTATATAAATAAATTCTACATTATTCAATCTTGACTGGGCTAGCAAACTGCGTGTATGCAGCCAAATAGAAAATCATAAATAGAGAACATAATCCATATTTAAAGAGATGGAGACTCCAGTTTGGTAAGGAATTATTTTAAAAAAGATACTGCATGATCATGGAAGAAAATCACTTGTTAGGATAGACAGCAGCTTCCAAGTTATCTGCCTGGGCAGGCTGCGTACATTCTGTGAATGACAGAAAACAAATGCTGCAACAGCAGACTTACCTGCCAAATGTGACTGCACATGTGTGCAACAAGTAGGCTGGGACAAGCAGACAGGGCCTTTGCCGACTCAGGGCATGCTGGACAGACAGCTGAGCTCACAGCAGAGCTTGAGGCACTCACGCCAAACAGCATTAAGCTCATGTTCCACATGCACCTCCCTTGCATTTAATGATTGTATGGCTTCAGGCTCACCATGAGAGGTGGCGCTGGGGATCACTCTGCCATCCTGCCAATGCAACCTGCCCAGCCTGCAATTACAAGTGACATCTGGAGAGAAGTGTTTCCTGTGGAAGGGCCACAAATTGACATTATCCCAGAAGGCAACAAAGACCCCACAAACTGTAGGTTGATGTATTGGAACTGCTAAGTCATGGCCTGAATCAATGATTTAATACCTGGTGAAGGGACACAGCCAGCTGTGGGAGCACAGGTGGAAGCAATTCACCTGTGTGATCGGAAGGGGTAGAACCTGGTTCAGCCACTCCCTAAGCTTCATTTTAAAGGCTGGCTGCCCTAAGGGAAGGATCTTTACTTGGAGGTTCCTCCTTTTGGAGTATTTGGAAACTCCTCATCCTCGGGATTGGTAAGCAAGCCTTTCTTTCTTTAACTGAATTGTGATCATTACTCTTTTTTGAGTAATTTAGATGTGATTAGCTGCCTCACCTTTCCCTACAGTTGACATCTGCAAAACACAAAGCAATCTCTAATACTCATGTAGAACTAAGGGAATCTCCTGAAAGAGAAAAGTAGTCACATTATTTCTTCTGAAATGTCTGTGCCTTTTTGTCTCTGTTTTTTAGAATATTGAGTAGGACTCATCACCTATATGAAGTCATCCATACAGAGTTATTCACCTTGGGTTTCCTTGTAGTAATGAGTGAGAAATCACACATTTATGATGTGATTCATTTAAGGAAGACTTCTGAAATCTAAAAGCTAAAAATAACTCTTTCTTTTCAAGGATGTATAGGTACCTTTGAGTGAGTAGTCCATTTGGTCAGTTTGCTCACATGCACTGTGTGTTTTCTGATTCTGAAAAAAAAAAAATGGATATTTCACAGAAGAATCCAAGAAGAAATGTGAGAATGAATACATAATTGGGAAATCTGTCCTACACTGAGTAAGTGTAGGAGTCAATGCTATTCTGCTTTACCAAGAAAAAATTAAGTCAATCTGGTCATAATCTGTAATCTATAACATAATATCAATCACTTACTCTTCGGTTAAACAGACACCAGTGAAGAGGTTGTATTAGAAGATAAATTCAGAGAAGGAATAAGGAACATGTTTTCAGTAGTAATGTTAATTAAAATTACAACAGTTTAGCAAAATGAATCAAATATTGTCTTCCTGTATCACATAAAACCAGGAAGATCCCAGGAAAAGGTACAAATTAAATAAGACCTAAGTGCTGGACAGGGAAAAATGATATTATATATCACCACCTGGGAAAATTTAAGTTAAATCCCAGTGAACTCAGCTCACAATTTTTGGAAGCTCTGGACTTCTTTTCTAATGCCAAAAGAACAATTTTACTGTTCTAGAAAGATAAGCCTTGTCCAGAGGTATGAGCCCAAGTCAGTGAGCCAGAAACGCTATGTGTCAAATCTAGTTTTGTCTCTAGCTCCTTCTATTGCCTTGGGCAAGTCACTTAAACCCTAAGCTAAGAACATTAGTTGTTTAAGAGCTATATGCATGTGAAGTATATTCATTTTCAAAAATCTAATCTGTCAAAATCCATCAGTACAAGCAGGAAAGTGAAGAAGTCCAGCCTTGCGAGGCTGATAAGGAATTTTGGGAAGTCACGAGCAATGGCAGTGCCAGAGTACATGAATTCCAGAACAGAATGGGGAAAAAGGGGATTTGAATCAATCTAAACATGTTGGGACTTATACTTTAAGTCATAAAGTTTTACTCACCTGATATCAGATATTTCTCTGCAGAGTACATAGTGAAGGCATGTGTAATAAGGGGAGAAATCCTACACTGTGACTCTCATTCCAATTGGATGAAACATAAAAAATTATAAACCTGCCATGGGTACACCAAAAAAACTGGAACAAAGAATGACTCTTGAAAGCTTTAATATACTCCCACTAGGAAAGAATGAGAAAGAATTGAGATAAACAATAATCTAAATTCTGCTCCTGATAGCATGCATGTAAAAACATAACTTGAAGACTTATTTGGGACAGAAATTGATGTCTCTGTGAGCCTGAATTCTGGCCAGCTTTTATTTCAGCTGGGAAGAAGAAAACGTTTATAAATTCTGAGCAGCCTACTGTTTATCTGCCTTCAAAAAGACACAAACTATGTGCAAGCCAGTAACAGGCTTCCAGTCATACTGAGGTGCTGAATTGTACCGAATAACATACACTGACAACAGCATATATTCTGGTAGCTGGAGCATGGTTTGTTACATTCTCTTGTCTCTGTGTCAGTGCCAGTTCAAAGGCGTCAGGGCAAGCTGATAATACATACAGATTGCACTGAGCTTTATGAAAGGACATATTTCTCTCAGAAAACAGACAGCAGAGGCAGCAAGCAAGGCTAACAGCATGGGGCTTAGAGTATGCTATTTTCATGACCTTGTGCCTATCATGGACACATCTTTGTGGTTCCATTTATCTTCTCCAACTCATGGCACTTCAGACTCCCTAGAGCCCAATTGCCCTGAGTTCCTCAGAGGGAGATATGGAGAGATGGGCTGCACTGATTGGTGAGAGAGCCCAAGAATCTCATGCACCTTCTGAGAATGCCTGACTTCCTTATTGAGTACACGGCATCCTCATAAGGCCTGAGTTTCTGACTTAGGTGCTATAAATGGCATGAAAGCAGGATAAATCCTCACTGCATTGCTGGCTGATTTGATTGCTCAGCTGTGTGATGGAAATAATCAGATCTGACAAGGGAGATGTGAAGATACAACAGAGACTATGAGGAGCTCAAATGTTATGATAATAGACATTGTACATGACCTTAAAGTAGATAAATATGAAACAAATTATTCACATATCTTTCATTAGTTCATCACAGAACCATTCTGATTCCAACACAGCTGCAGTGACCTACAGTTTTTTCACATGTTCCTCTCCTTTTTTTTTTTCCTTTTATCTTTTGTTTGTATTTAATGTGCTTCCAGGGATAAATTTTAGCTAAAGCTGCATTATTCAAGAGTAATAAATAAAAATGCTAATAACATTTTTTTCTACTGAACCTCATGAACATTCAGGCTTCCCCATCCCATTTTAAAACCTCCACCCTAGGAGTACATGCAGCACTTGTGAAGAACGTCTGGATAATGAGTAATTCTGAGTCACAAATAATGCTTCCAGATTCTCAGATTTGGCAACTGAGATAGGATTCCCTATGTCTACTGTATCCAATCCTTTCCTTCAGCTCTTCCCCCTCAGGGGCCCTGATTCTGTAGGCACATCTAGCAAGCTGGTCCTTCCATCTACATGAAGCTTTACTGATTTCAGAGCATCCTGTCCAGGAAGACAAGCAACCTGCTTGTCATAGCAGGATTTTTCCCATCTCCTTCAATATATCAGCTGCTAAAACACAAATAGATGCCTAAGTTCCTATGAAAGCAACAAGACAGAGGTGCTTATGCAAGTAGCCAAGTATCCAAATCATGATTAAAACAACTCTTTCATCTGCTGAGATGTTCCCCACTGTATCTTTCTGTGCTCCACGAGAGCCGACTCAGTGACATGGGGTGCCAGTTGCTATCAAGTGCTTCATGCTGTAAATCAAGGATCACAAATCATGGTACAGAAATATCTGTAGTGGTGCAGCTTGTAAGTGTGTGAATGCACAGAAAATGTATTTTACGTAAAGCGTCTGGAGCTGCAGCTATAAACATCTCCTTTTGGAAAGGAAATCTTAATCTAGGGGAGAAGAAGTTCCACTGCCTTTAAGGATCACTGTTTATTTGATCTTTGTCAAAGCAAATTCTGTAATCTTAGAAGTGGAGGCAGTTCTTGTTGCAGGAGAAAAATTACATGCCATGCATTGATTCTAAGCTTATGATTTTCTTTACACAATAACTACCCTCCCATCTAGTTGTCTGGTAACACCATCTGTCTCATTGCCATCCATGTGCTGCCTGCCTGGCAGTGCAAGATGTTCATGTTTGCTGCCACAGCTCCCATGCCTGAAATGTAATGTGTGCACCACTCAATGGTATGAATGTGGACCTGAAGCCCTTGATTTCTCCACATAAAGTGCCTGAAAGAGACTAAAAAATCTGCATAACAAACCTAAGGATAATTGCAGTAAAGCACTAGTGGTACTGTGTAGTGTGTTTCAGTCAATGCTGTTGAAAAAGCATGTTCGAATTGTGAGAGGATCGCTTGCTACTGATTTTAATACCGTAACTGTATTCCACTGTTGAAGTAAAATATTTGACTGCTTTTAAGTACTGTAAATCTGGGCAAAATAACACAGTAAGCAGATACACTTGTTTGTGTTTTAGTCGTTACTTTACTATTTCCTCCTGACTGAGAGCCATAGGGTCACAGTGAGTTCAAGGTATAGCTGAGTCAGTCCATTCATCTGACACAGCAGTCCATGGATCTGCTAAAGGGGCTGGGCTTTCAGTCCTTACTCACCAGCTACAGGAATGTAGTACAGGAGATACCTACCTGCGTCAGTGGGAGCTGCATCATTCAGGGTGGACACACAGGGATATTTTGCCCTAATTAAGAATTTTTCAAATCCACATCCTGAGGTTGGGTGAGCAGATCTGGGTGTTCTCCATAAGGGAGTCAGTGTTCCAGGGCAGATCAAAGCCAGGTGATACTATGACAACATGTCACATTGTATGCAGCACAGCATAAGGAAGGGTTCTTAACATCAGACAAATGATGATCCAAAAGCATTCATTGCTCAGTCACCATCCTCACCTTCAAGAGAGAGATTGGAAAACCTATGTCATTGGAAGCATGTACACTGTGGCTTCTTGGCTTCTCAGCTGATAAAATGGCAGTACTGAACCCTGCTGAGGATTTTCCATTTCTATTTTCTTCATTGAGAAAATTAAGAAATTAATAATTAAAAAATAATTAATGAAAAACTAATAGTAATTAAATAATTATTAAAAATTATACTAACACTAAGCTGAAAGGCAGATTTTTGTAAGGTTCCATCAATAGTTTGTCATTTGTGACTCAGTGATAACGACTCAGTGTGTCACACTCAAAAAGCAGTGTTTGCTCCCAGATCTATTAACGCTGTTATCACTGGATGGGATTCAGCAATAAGTGCCTGGCTGAAGAATTGAATGCAGCTTAGTCATTCAGTTCCAGAAAAGGTGACCCTGTCCTAAAAACATTGCCTCCAATTACTATAAAATTAATGGAGAAAAGATGGGGTCTTCAAGACATCTTGTAAGAGATTCAGTCCAACTACATTAGATACCTCTGCCTCCACAGATTCTGTAGAAACTGTAAGTGCGTGATCTAAGAGAGCCTTCTGCAGCCAAGTGAGGGCCTATCAGGAAGGTCTAATGTTCCAGTGAGTCTGAGAGTTTTGAGTCAGAGCTCTCATTGCTCAGAAAAGTCACGTACCTAGTGAGTTCAAGTATACTTTCTTCACCTTTTAAAAAATGCAAAAATAAGGGGACAGAATGAGAGACTGTGTCTCTCCCCCCAGAGACAAGACATACATATTCAAAGATAAAACACAAGTATCCAGCTAGAACTGAATATTAAAAGCCTCAGTCTCTTCTTAAGTTTGAATCAATTTAGTACCCTGTTTTTCTTCCCATCTTGTATCTTTTCATTTAGGATGGATATTACGAAAAAATTTTTGCTGAAAGGGTTGTGAGACATTGGAACAGACTGCCCAAGTAAGTAATGGAGTCATCATCCATGAAGATATTTAAAAGATTTGTAGATGTGGTGCCTAAGGACGTGGTTTAGTAGTAGACCTGGCAATGCTAGGTTAACGGTTGGACATTATGATCTTAGAGGTTTTTTCTATCCTAAATGATTTCATTATTTTCAGTGTAGACAGAAGGGCAAGAGAGTTGCAACCAAATTACTGTGTTTTCAAACAGTTCACATCTTGTCAGCATCAGGACAGCACAATAACAACCTGTTAGACAACTCTATGTAGATAATTTTTCGATATAGATATTATCCACTATGCCAGCTCAAATTACCAGACTTTCCTTGTTATGTAGGAAAAAATGAGGCAGCTTCCATACTGGAGGCCCAGGCAGTGAGGTTAGAGTTAAGCATGGGCTCTTATGTCATTTGTATATATGTGACCAGATGTGGACAACTGAAGCTGGCACTTGGGAAACTTGTAGAACAGTCATGGAAAAGTTTATTAAATTTATGCACCTAGACATTGATAGAAAAACATGGTTGTTTTTAATTAGCTGCAATGGAGGCAGAGTTTAGCTATATCCTAGTTTGACTGAGATTTTGGATGCTACCTTCTTGTTAACAATAATCTTACTTATAGGAAAATAATATAAATTATATATTGAACTATATATTATAATTTATATATCACCAATAATTAATTGCATTTCAAACCATATTAGAAATGAAAATAATATTCTGGCAAATACTGCACAGTGTTACCTTCTTTGGGACACAATTTTTTATTAATTTTAAGATAAATTATTCTTAGACTCTATTAGAATTTTAGACTTTATTGTTTTACATACATGATCTTCAGTATGAGCTGTTTAACTTGAACTTATTGGAAGTTTATAATCTCTTGCATTTCATACTCTTTCTTGAGTTAAGTGGGTTTTTTTCCTTCACCAATGGTGTCTACCATTCTGTATGTCTATTCTGTATATCTATGGTGTCTATGTATCTCTAAAATTCCATTTATTAGCTCTGTATCATATTGCAGTTTTCGATGCTCAAAGCTGATTCTTTTGCCTTTGCTCGCATTGGGTGTCAATTTACTGCATGATAGAGATGCTTTAGGAGTGATGCATGGCTGAATATATGAAATATAAAAATTTTACCATAATAATTGTAAATGAAAATGAAAACCAGACCCAGGGCCATACAACAGTACAAAGTAAGGTTAGATCAGAATACTCAAAGACCTTGACACATCCTGGTTTTGTTTTAACTCAAAACTTGTGTAAATCTGTAAATCACAAGTGAATAGAAATATTCAGATCAATCAAGAAAGTGAGAAAGTGGAAGATTTATCACTGTTTTAACCACAACACTCGATGACAGAAATATCAGCTTATTTGCGTCTCCTCACTAGAGTGGCTCTCTGAATTGGCTGCCCTTCAGTTATGTTTGTCGTGATGACTGAACCATATAATATCTAGATATGTGCCTTAAGTGGATAACAAAACAGCTGTGACACTGTGGATGTCCAATGATACTGGATATTCTGACTGTTTACTTGGTATGTCTCATAATTTTAGGCAAAAATCTTTATAGGTGCTCAGAACACACAACATGAGATGAGGAAAGCAGAGTCAGGAAACAACCTTAGCAACAAGGAAAAGGAGAGCATAACTGCACTGCTGTCCTACGCCTTACGTGTGTTATGCTCTATGGAGGTGGACTGGCTGTGTTGCTTGCAGTCTGCTAAGGTAACACACAAATATTTTCCATGCTGTTCTTTCAGCTCTTTCTCAGATTTGCACCAGCAGGAAAAAAGACAGGATAAAATCTAGATGAAAGAACAAGTAAAAGCAAAGATTATCATTGGTATAGACTTCTTAAAGCACTTTGTTTATTTTTGTTTTCCTTCTATACAAAGGCTGGCTAGGTATTTTAAAGAGCATTGTTAATTCCTTTAAATCCTTGAGTTCTTCAGGAACTTTCTTTGTTTTGAGACACTGAGATCCATCTTCTGTATGGGAGGAATTAGGGTCAAGTTATAATAACAAACAGATTTTTGAAAAGCCTTTTCTGTTTTTTTTACAGGACCATCAGAAAATGAAACAGAGGCCTGAATGGGGTTGACTTTGGTTTTGGCGTGAACAAAAGTTCCAGAATTCTTAAGGCAAAAGTAAACAAACTTAATTCAAAAAATTACATAGGCCAGTGTTTCAGCTCAAGCTAAAGACATTCTCAGAACTGTTCCATCTGCAGAGAGAATTCATTTAGGTTTCCGCTGGGCTCGTGCAATTGAATTCTTCGCAGTGATAGCCAAGTTGCACTGGGGATAGAGGTAAGTATCACAAATAAATCAGTGGGTTCAGGAGGAAAAAGAAGGAAAGAAGCTTTAGTAAAATTTCAAGAATGGCCTGCACAGATTCCCTGAAAAAGAATGTATGCATTTTCATAGCAAACAGCTGCATAACCATTTTGAAATATACCTTAAGTTGGGATTGTCAATTAACATATATCTTGCAAAATAGGTAAAAAGTGAACTTTAACTCCATAATAGTTTTTCTCTTCTCTTAATGCCACAGAATTTCCTTTCTGAAGACTGCTCCAAGAAAACCACTAAGACGAAAATGGATGAGGGCACAAATTAAATTGTGGCGCAGCTTTAAAGCAGTTGTGATGTGTTGCAAGATAATCCAGTCTTCCTTAAGTACATATTTAGTATCGTGGTGAAGGTTGAGTGAAACAACATTGATGCTGCTAGCCAGCCTCCTCAGAAAGGGCAAACAGAAGAGGCATTTAAAGTCCTTTTTCAGTATAAGGCTCATAAGACGGCTGAAACAAATTAGTCACTATACAAAACTCTGTCCCTATGCAAGCCTAATCAGAAGCTGAGCTACACAATGAAGGACGTCTGCTGGGAGAGGTCTATAAATTCATCTGAACTTCATATTGTTTGGTAAAAGTGCTCCTGTGTTTATGGCCAGAAGCAGCTAAATACAAGCAAAGAAGCCAGAAAGCCAGCAAGACAAGTACTTGATGTTTGAAAGAAAACCAACTCATGGAATGAGGGGGACAGAGCATCAACTGGAAAAAAAAAAAAAAAAGGCTTGTATCTGTGAGCAAAGAAATGCCTTATCTTGTTTGACCTATGTCCAGTTCACAGAATCAGAATGTTACTTGTACTCCTGGTTTAAAAAAAAAGAAAAAAAAAGAATAACATTTTAAAAAGTATATACAGATATATATATTCTGTCATCATTGAAACAGTGTGCAAAAGCATGAATGTTGGCTACCTGCTCTGTGAAAACAGTAACAATGGTGTTAGTAGTGAAATCCTTTTTGAAGAGGAAAAAAAAGGTATCCCCATGGGAAGAAATTGTGAGCTGAGATTCCAACTGAGCATGCTAAATTCAAAGATAGCCAAAGGTGCTTTCCAGTTAGAGGCTGAAACTTAACAAAAATTAAAACAGTATCTAGAACAAACAAGAATTAAAACAGTATCTAGAAACTTCCCAGAAAACATTTGGAAGAAAAAAAAAGGAAAAGAAAGAGGAAAACACCTCAGTTTCTCAGCCACAAATTGTCTAGATTCATTAGGAAGGCCAATAACAACATAGCCATTATTTAGCAGTAAAAAGAAATCAAAAAGGTGATCAGCAATCTGGGTGTTGTGGATCATAGGGTTTCCTAGAAAATAAGGGAAACTAAGAAAAATGTAGCCAAATTTGAACTTGCTAAAAAAGTTGAGTTTCAGCAACGACTCAAGGAGCAGATGGTTCACACTGAGAAGAAAATCAAAAGATCACAGACCTCACTGGCAGTTAGCCCATGTGGATGGAGCTGGGCCAGCTGGAGAACTGTAGTAAGACAGAGCAATCACAGTGTTTTTCTAGTACATCTGTAACTCTCAGAGTGGAGAATTTGGATTGTCAGAGGCTTCAATTTGCTTCAACTGCCCAGACCTCACTGCAGACTGCAAGGGTGATCTTTGTACCCTTCATCGTGATAGTCCATCACGATTTCCTGAACTGGTTTAGAAGATGCTCAGTGAGAAATCAGTAAACTACATTGTTAGTAGAATTTCCAAAATAGTACCAGATCTGAGTGTTTAAAAGCATATTACTCAGAAATCCAAGGAGGGTTCTTTTTTTTTTTGTTACTTGAAGAAGAGATAAGGCATCTATAAAATTCCCCAAGCCCAAATCTGAATCTGATGGAACAGTGGATAGGCTCAACAGCTGGCTACCCTTTTAAAACATCAGCAGTGGGACAAGTCCCAGCACATACCATCCTTTGGTCGTTTGTTAGCACCACATTCCATCACAGCACAAAACATGCCCTAACCCTCCCAGATCTTTGGTATAAGCTAAGGAACAGCTGAAGTGGTAACTGCTGGAGAGGAAACATGGCATTTGGACCACTTGCATTGTACTGACATTTGCAATCGCCAATTTTGAAAAGTTTACAGCATTTGCTAAATAAAAAGTAGAGACAGACTAATGAAAAAGAAGAGAGCAAGACATAATGTTGCGTACAGGAGCTTTAAAACCAGGCTACCTGGTCTGTTTCCTGAGGGGGAAGGGAGCGGGGGACGTGGAGTGTTATACAGCTTTAGGTTCTAAGCATTACGTTTGTGTAATCCTGCCCAGCGGAGCACTAACAAGCAGATAGCCAGACCCCTCTGGTCTTTCAGGTATTTCATATCCAGACAGTATAAGTGCTTAGAGGTCCATAAGCAAAATGGGTGCCAGGTTGATGGGGAGTTAACTGGTGGCTGACCAGGCAGCTGGCACTGTTCTAGACCTCAAACCACATCTTAACAATTCAGTCCCAGTACAGAACACATTACCCCCAGAACTATCTGAGAAAGGAGCAGGAAGGTAATAACTCACCAGGACTACATTCTAAAACCAGACATGAATACAAAACACCAACTTCAGCATTCTATATTTGCAGTCTCAGGGTAGGCATATCCATTCTCAAAAATAAGTAAACAAAAGAGAGTACTGAAGAAACTAGTATTTTGTAGAACGACTGGTAATCACTGGAAACAAATAGCGCTATTCTTTTGATGCTTATCCCTGTAAAAGTCTTAAACTGTGTTCACATGGAGGTAAGATATGTATGAATGCAACAAGGACATTAAGTCCAGAATGCGCAACATCCATGTAACTTTCAGTGCAGGAGCTCCTTAACTTCTATAAATGGTTGAAAAAAAAAAACCATGGTAAATGAAAAATAAACTCTCAGTGAAGCAGTATTTCATTTTTCAGGAGATAAGGTTGTTTTTTTTAGGGCAAAGTTCTTTCTAGGTCACAGTATTTCTTAATAATTAATTCCCGGATTGCTCCAGTGTTGTCCTTTTTATGTTCCTATTTTGGAACTGCCCACAAGGACAATTTGCTGAAAGGGTCATTGTTTGGATCCAGTTTTGGTAACACACTGTTCATGAAAATTGGGTAGAAGCATGGAACTACAGTTGCCATGATCTGCCCTTGTAACACAGTATTTGAAACCCCCCCTTAGAAAGATAAAATATAGGATAAATCAGTTATGGATCACCCTAAATATTTATCTACTTCATAAAATACTGTATTAAGTACAACAGCTCAGCAACAGTAAAGGATGCATGAAGCCGAAACCTCAGAACCATATACTTCCTATGATATGTGTTTATTCTGGCTTACCAGAACAACGCATGTAAACCACTGCAAAAAGAAAGGGAGAAAGGAAGAATTCATTTGAGAAGAGAAAGAAATCAAAACAGATTTGTATGTCATAGAAACACAGAATAATAGAATGGCTTGGCTTGGAAGGGTAAAAAATGCTAGTGAGGTTATTAATTAAAGGGTTATTTTTTTTAAGCATTTAAAAATTCAAACAAGAGCATAATGAGATTTTCAAAAGCATTGAGGTCTGTAAGCCCAACACATATTTAGATCTTGGTGCCACATAATTTTTGGATATTTAGAACAGAATAGAATAGAATATATTGTCATCATGTTTTGTACTTACATCTAGTATTAACCACAATTTATACTGGCCCAACATTATATCAAAACAACTAGGTGTGGACTGTATGGTTCTAAAGATAAATATTTTAAGTGCAAGAAATAACAAAATTCTAATTTTGTGAGCAGAAATAGTATGTATTAAAACATGAATGAGGTCCTGGATCAGCATGAGCTCCTGCTGACTATTAATCAGGGCTGCAGTCAGGATTGTGGTCTTTATTAAACAGAGGAATTTTTTCCTATCTCACATGATCTGCTTTTATTGGTTAAAAAAAACCACACTTAATTCCTTATGTCTGCCTCCTCATAATGGAAGTTACATGGCAGCACAAATAAGAATGATGGCCAGGTTTCTAGATGAGCTGTGTTCACAATCCTTTCAAGTTAGACAGTTTGCAAAGTCTAGACTTCCTGCACCTTTGAAATCAAGGACTAAAGGCCAAGGTAAACAAAGAAGCTGTCTTTTTCTTCTTCACTCCTTGATGAGCTGGATACACCCTTTTGAATGCAGCAAACCAGTCAATCCACTGCCTGGTATTCTCTCCACCTCCTGTCTTCTTCCACTACATAATCCAAATACGTAGTTAGCAAAAGGTATCAGATGTTCCCTAGATAGTTTGTAAACAAAGTTGTCCAATATTTATTAAATAATTTATTAAAATTCCAAGCTACTTGCCTGAAGAAATAGCAAGCACAACAACCATGGTAAATGTTTTCAAATATCCAAAGGATGTAAACAACAAATATGCAGTAATTAGGTTGAATTATGTCCTGATATTGTGACATATTAGGTTTTGGAATAGTTCCCCTGGGGAAGTGGTTAGACTCCATGGAGAGTTTCAGAGCTGGAATGGACTAACTCTACTAAACTCTACTTGTTTTAAAGTAAGAAGCAATCTGACAAAGGCAGGAAGTTAAGTAGTTTAAGGTAAAAATAGGCTTCTCTCATACCTAAATTGTACCGTTTTGTTAAAATACATTTTTAGATGTGTTATTTGTATGTCAAAGTGTTGTACTGAAGTGAGTGGAAAAAAAATTGCAGGTGATATGACAATAGTATTTCAATCAGCAAACAAGTGGGTCACTAAAAAATTCAGTTACAGAGTTCATGGGTTTTGAAAAGGAAGCCTGCCTAGTTTTTGAAAAAAAAATCTCCTTTCTACACATTGACTTTTAAAATATGGGCTACATCTGCATTAATGAGTGACAAGGAATTTGAGAAATCTGGTGCACATGTGGCTTGGCAGGTGCTTTATATTGAAAGGCACATGAGGTTTTGTCAAATTGTGTAGAGCTGCTCTAATCATAACCTCTGAGCATCAGTCATTGTTTACCTTAATTCTATCATAAGCACATCTGGGTAACTCCTTAAAATAATGGTAAAGGTAATTAGTAATGAATTGAGTTGGAAATCTGATAAAGTACTTATGACATCCATATTGGTACCAAATGAATTCATCATGCTTAACATTGTTACAAAAACATCAGAGGAATTAATAATAATTTGTGCCAGCATTTTAGTGTGTTGCTAACATGAGATCGAGTATAATGAATGCTTTAAAAAAAAAAAAAAAGTATTTCAATAGCCCTGAAAAATTTTACGTCTGCATTTTGTTATTGCTAAAACACATAACTCTTTTTCATATATTACCATCCTTGGTAGAAAGGACAGGCACGTTAATTTTATGCATCTTGTCCAGTAAGTTTTCAGGATAACATTTTGTTGCTGCATTAGAAGAACAGACCACTGTCTGAACACATGCATTTCTCACTGTAAGAGCTTCTTGTTGGAGGCAGCGTACACAGAGTCTCAACACAGAAATTCATAAATGAATAGTTAAAGTAGAGATGACTCTTTACTGTTACGACTTGGTGCAGATGTAGTTGAAACTGGTGAACCAGTAAGTAGCTCATAGAATCACAGAATCATCTAGACTGGAAAAAACCTTCAACATCATTAAGTCCAACCATCATCTTGACCTACTGAATCCCACCACTAAACTATGTCCCTCAGTGCCATATCCACATGTCTCTTAAAAACTTCCAGGGATAGTGACTCTACCACTTACCTGACTGCCAATTCCAATGGTGTAAAAAAAATTCTTCCTAATATCCAGTCTGAACCTCCACTTCACAGGAGCTAGAAAGCTAGCCACATGGTGCTGTGGCAGTACCACTGTCACATGAAGTTTGTAAAAGCTCAGCACTGTAAAGTGGAATGTATGCTCTGAAACAAGACAAAGGCTTTAAGCAGTTTATTAACACTAAATGGAGAAAGCTTTCTATGTTGCTTGACTAAAAAGCATTAGCCAAACCTTCAGTACATTTATGACACTTATTCTCCTTACACCTGCATGAAAAATTTCCCATTCTCTGTCTCTACCTGACTTCTCAATGTAGGGAAAAACTGATACAATTTCCTATTGTTTTTCCCTCATGTTCTTACAGCATTTGTCCTTTTCTCATTTCTGCCACTAAAAGCCTTCCTTATACCTTAGTCACTCCTCATACCAACCTCCACAATCTTTATCTCTTATCCTCTTTGTTCTCATTTGTCCAGACTCATTTCCTGTTCTCACTATTCAAGAACTCAGCACTTGCCCTTTTGAATTCCTCACTAGCTTTTCTTTGCCAGGATGCAGGCAGCCCTTCAAATTCTGCGCAACAGAGACATGGTTCACCTCTGCCCGAGTATCCACCAGCTCTCCCTTTGTGTGTTTCTCTGCCCAGACTCCTCTGACTGCTCACCACCGTCTCTGACTCTCTGCAAATGCAATCCATGCTCTATTTCCTTGCTCACGCTGATGGAGTAACTTCAACTTTGAATATAATTCACCCTCCTTCCTCTTAGCTCTTCTTGCTTCTGAACTGCATCTCTAACCAGTGGCTCTCTAAACTTTCTCATGTTTTTTATTATTTTACCAGCCCCTTCCTGCAACCCGACTGTAACAACAGTCATTCTCGTAACTGCTTCATGTCTATATTCCTGCCAGGCATTCTGCAAGACTCCGCTGTAATGCATCTGTCTACATCAGCTTGTGAGCTCCATGAAGTTAAAAAATGCCTCATTCCATGTCTGTATAGCATCAGGCTGGTGCTCAGCACTTAAAAAGAGTGATTTATTTCTCCTGCTCATATTTTCTTAACTTCAAGACGTGTTTTCTCACTGGGAAAGTATTTTATCCTCTGATTTGAAGCTGTCATGTAATCACAACAGTGTGTTTGTAATAGCATAGTAAATTCCATGGCAACAAACTGTGATGTCATAAATGCGGGATTTATATCTTTTTCTGCAAAATCAAGTAGAAGAAGCAGATGGACAAGAAAAAAAAGAAAACTCATTAAAATACCAACAGTTTTTAAAAATTGCAGTAAAAATATCAATGTGAACCCAGACAAATGTTTTTTAATAGATTTCTTTTTATATATGCTTCCTGATTTTTAAAAGCCTGCTTGCCTGAATAAGGCCCTTTTTTGGGGGTGGAAATATATTTTAAAATAACTGCAAAAAATAAGTGTTTGGAATCAAGGCTCTAAAATTCAAAACAATTGCCTCAGACAAGTTAAATAGAACGGAAATAAAAGGTCCACAATGATGAGAAAATACTTATAAAAATTTCTGGGCTACATTTCTCACAGCTAAACTGCCAATTATTCATTAGCGTGCATATGACGTATTAAGAATGTACTTGCGTGGATTATTTACAAGAACTAAGAAGTGATTAATAAGAGGATGGACTTGAAAACATCCTCTGTGATGTTCTTGCTAACAAGTGGGCCCAGCTTGGTAATCAGACGTCGTCAGAGAAAGCAGCACATCCCAAGATAGTATGATTCATTTCTGACTTCCTGCCCTCCCTTATTGGAAACATGGAAGATATATAGCAGTTAAAGAAATCTGTTCAACAAAATCATATCTTCTACTTGAAACTGCGAGACAAAAAGTATTTCTAAACTTACGTTCTACACACCTGAGATATTTCCAGTACAGTAATAATGTAACAACATGCCTTCCACTTCAAATGATTTGGAATAGTATTATTTATTTTTTTCTAAAGATCTCAAAGGATGTTGTAAATGTAAGTTAAATAGTAGAAAAAATTGTTTCCTGTAGAGGTCTGTAAGTTTTGCCTCCAAACTGATTTTAACAACATTGTGGAGTGAAATGTAAACTATGTCCTTCCAGCTTGTGAGTTCTTTCAACCCACACTCAAATTTATTATATAAATGAAGAAGTTGCCCTTTCCCCATGTTTAACTACGTATAAGGTTATTTAACATATGCCATTAGATGCATTTAGGTTTAGGGGGAAAAAAGCTTAGAAGGGAGAAGGTACAAATATCTGGACAAAGCAAGATCTGAGGCATATTTAGCATCACTAAAAAGCATTTGTCACAGTCCTTGACCTCGTTTGGATGGCCCTCCTGCTCTCAGTGTGTGCAACCTGCATAATCAACAGCAGTCCTCCTGGGCTGACATACACTTGTTGGAGAGCCTTTCTGCCAGTGATCACCATCAGAGACTCTGAAGTCAGTCAAGGCTGCAGTTAGAAGGTTCTTTCTATAGTGTTCATTAAGCAGTTCACATGTACTCTTGCCTTACCTGGTTTAGCTTCTCCTATCTAATTACATGGGTTGTTTTTTTGTTGGTGGTTTTTTTTTGTTTGTTTGTTTGTTTTGGTCATCTGGAGTTCCTCATCTGCTGTGATATCTTGCAAGGTGAAGAATCATTGACTCAGAACAGTGGCTGGGGTTTAGACAATAAATTTTTATGATCTTAATCTTAGTATTCATTGTAGGCATGTAAGGATAATCAAGACAATCCAAACTGACAAGATTGTAGGGCCATATTTTGGGAGAGCACTGTTGAGCCTTGTATATGTTCAGGGAATGGATGACAAGTAGAATATAGCTGTATTTCTAAATAAATAAATAAATAAAAACTATTCTAGCTATTCATTTGGCAGATTCATCAAGTCTGACCTCTTCCAGAAAGTCAGATACATGAGTTAATATACAAAAATGAAGTTTGAACTCAGAAGGAAGTCTTCTTTTTGAAACATTGCTCAGGATGCCAAGCACAGGTTTTAGTGTGAATTCACATGCAAGCCTGTGATACAATCGTGTCAACCACAGGAGACAATTCAAAGGCCATATAAAATGCTGTGTAGGTGGTGACACAGTTCTCTCCAACCAGCTCTACAACACTTGTATTTGCCCTATAAATAGTGCCATGCCATTCAGTGGAACTACTTTAAGACAATGTTCAGTGGGATGAATTAATTAAATTAATTTTCAAAACAATTTTTCCCTGTGACTTGAGAGATTTCAAAGACATTTTGGAGTTGTACAAAATTTTTGCCTAGTACATTTTTACCTTTTTGATGTTCCCTTCAACACAAATCTTTATTTGCTTACCAGTTACTCCCTCTCACAATCTTCCTCTGGATTAACAATGGATGCTATGTAATCAGCTAAAGGCCAAACCTCAGAAAAGGTTGCCTATTCTTGTGACAACACAATAAACGATCGCAGCAAGCTGATGACAAGCAGTCCAGATGTGATCCAACTGGTCTGATGACAAAGTAGTCCTTGATGGCTTTCAAAAGATGGCCGTTTGTAACTCTCCAATGACTCTACAAAGAAATCAACACCACAGTCAGTCAGACTGAGGTATAATGTGCCTAACATATTGCTGGCATGCAACCCATTCAGTAATGTAAAAAATGGCCATACCATACATCTTTATGTTACAAACATTTCCTACCTACATTTATACAGATATAAAACTGTTAGTAAAATGGAAGCTATTTGAAGCTTGTAAAAGAAAGCAGAGCATATTATCTGGATTATTTCCATTTTGTACATATTTTTTTACTTAGCCCAGTATGAATGGTTTACATTAAAACATTTAAATATTGAAAGAGGTTTTGGGTTACAGACTGATAGTAGTTCCATAAAAACAAATTATTTTTCCATTTCTACAAAATCTAATTAAACATGTGAAAACAAATGTGTTGTGTAATATTAGGGATATTCTTCCTTGCCTTCAATAATAATGCAGGATCCTGGTAATTCATTATGGACAGATTTTTTTCTGAGGTGATTATGTGGCTGATGGTTGGTTTCTTAGCACTCTGTGAAAGATTCATCCATATTTTCTTTCCATTTCCTCCCCACTCCTTTTCTGCTGATTTCAATATAAAATAATTTCCAGCCTTTATGGACTTAGGAAGTGACATATTGTCTTTGGGTCATTTCTAAATAATTATAAATGGAAAATCTGTGACAGTAAAGCACATAACTAACTCAGTTATTATAGTGAAACTACACTACAAGATGCAGTTAAACATCCAGATCTCACTTAAATAAAGTGTGACAAGCAGATCCCACATCTTGTCCATAAATGGAACCATGCCCTTTCCATGCAGTACTGAGTCTTTGGATCTATTCCATTTCCATTGCCATTAATGGTAATCTCTTGTGTAATTTGACTGAAAAAAAGACGAAACATGAAGTGATAGGAACGCTGACTTACGAGCCTCAGTTTGGCATTGTCACAAATACTTCCTACTGATGTTTAGGCAGAATGAATCTGGATCTCAAAGTGTAATTCAAGACTCAAATGCTTGGAATCAAGGTGAATACATGCATGGAAGGAAATCTGCAGCCTCACAGATAGTATACCTACTCAGGCCCCAGGCTGTATTATAAATCTTTACGTCAATTTATGGGCAAACCATCAAATTCATTCCTTCTTCAACCCTGTTTTAGAAGTATTGTCTTCAGCCATGCTTTTGACCTTCTGAGTTTTCCCCCACTTTTGTTCTTTGTTGGCTCCATAAAATATTTGTAAAATAAGTTACTTGCCCTCCAATCACTTATCTTTAAAAAGGATGAAGATATCATCTTCAACTCCTCTTTCTCCAGCCTTCTCAAGTCAACAATTACTGTTTGAATGTCTTGATATTTTGTCAGTAATGCACTTGAAAACAAATAATTCTTTCCTTACTCTAAAATGCCACTGATAGCAGAATCACCTCAGTTTTGTCTTTCTTCATTTTATCCTGTTTTAAAAAAAAAAAAAAAACACCTGCCAACAACTCCCACCACTGCTGTAATTGCTAGGACTCCAAATATCCAGGATCTGCTCCATGTATGACTCAGAGTTCACAACTTATTTTGAATATCTTGCACACAACATCAAGATTTTTTATCCCTTCCATTCCCCATAGCTGTAGCTCCTCTTCTCCCTTCTCTCCCACTTCAGTGTCAATGCTGACAACATTTCTTCCTAATTGTCTTCTCTCTATTCTCTTTTCAGTTTTGCCTGCAGCCTTCCTTCCATGAAACACTTGACATCTGAGCTTTGCCTGCTTCTCTGTCTTTCTATCAAAGCGTTTGTAGCATGCTTATCATCTCAGAGGTCAGGTTTCTGCTCTGGCTTTATTATCGTTCACTTCATTGATTCTTCTAGGATATTTCTTATATGTCAGATCACACAGAAGGAGACAGGAAGGTCAGCCACATTTATATCTCTTTTAAATGTCCACGGGCAAATATCTTTGTGTTATTGTAACTGTTAAGCAGATTATGATCTTACAACATAGATTTCTGTATTGTCACAAACTCACTTACAGAGCAGTTAGCTTTGCTTTCACTGAATGATAAGATATTAAGTCCCAGTTCCAAAACTTTTTCTTCAGAAAAAGATCATTATAGGCATAGTGAGACATAACCTCACTGGACTAAATAAAAGGTTAATTTATGTACCATATTTTTCTGCATGTAAAGCATCTCGGGATATTTTTATTATGGAGTGCCCTAAGAATATTTGATGTTAAATCACAACTTTGAATGAATATAAGTAATCCAATAAGTATAGAAGATAGATATAGAAGATGAGAAAAACTGAAATAGAGAAATAAGTTGGTTTTTTCAGGACTGATTTGACTTTAGCGTAATGCCCTGAAGACAGATGTAGAACAACAGTACAATACAGCTAAATGAACAGATGTGTGCACCAACCATACGATCATAAAATAAGAGGTAGCCTTTTTATATGCATGTCTGCTAAAGGAATAAAAATAGAAAATAACATATTTCCAGACCAGGAAAGGGTAGAATTTTCAACCCATACAGAACGGCTGGTCTTTAACTCTCCTTCTTTATTAATGTAGAGGTAGAAATGGAAAAGTTCAATTTATCATCAGCAGTAAGATTACCAGTCTGCTGTGGTTTTTACAGGCTTAATAAGTGATATGCTATTATTAGTAACTTTTGTTGCTAGTGTAAGTAAAAGCAAGTTACAGTTTTATTTGATTATTCATATGACCCTTTAAGACAAAACATGGGAGATTTTATAGAAGAAATGTCCATTAGATAAACATAATACCATTCTATCCCATTTAAATAAATAGGACACACTACCGTTTTAGAAAAAGGAGAAATGCATATCTGTCGACCTGTAACCACACTGAAACAGCAAATACAAATGTTATGAATCATGAGACAAACGGAAGATGGATGTTATCTTCTGTGTGTGATGATAAGATATTATCTTCTATAAGAAGATCGATGGAGCAATCTAATGAGAAACATTGTTTAAAGGAGAGACAATACCCTGACAAAAACCAGTTTCTCAAAGTTTCCCCACTTCAGAACTGTTCTCTGTGAAAAATAATAAATGGTCATTCATATCCATAATGTGATAGAAGCCTAGAAGCCTTCGGATAACAGGAAGACCTTGTAAAGGGTGATCACTCAATTTACCAGCTATACACATGAGAACTATAACTTCAGCAACATGAATAGGAATTCTTCCTTCATCAGCATTTTGCAAATCTTTGAAAAGGAATAAAATGTCCAAGCACATGCTAGCAGTTAGATTCTTCCAAAATAGTAAGAAGTTTCAAGCTACATTAAGTGTGGTAATCTCTGGATAAGCCCTTTTCAACATAGACCGCATGTATCTGCAGAGGCTCTAGGTAATATTTGCCTTCCCTCACCTTAGCAATCCAAGTACAATATATCAAGTAGTAATCTAGGCTATCTATCAAGGTACCTCCAAAAGGCAATTTCTTCCATTCCAAAATCATCACAAAAATGCCTACCCACTTACTCTTTCTCTTTCTCGGGAGAATAGCCAACTAACCTATACGAAGCATCTAATTTTTTTCCAGAAGAGGTGTTATTAATTCCACCCATTGTATAAAGTCTGTCAAGTGTCTCTTGAAATATAATAAACAAGTTGAGTGAGTACTAGAGGCATCAGGAAGTCAAAAATCTTCAGTTGCTTGGTGTCTGGCATGAATTGGCATCGCTCCACTGAAGTTCCTGCAAAAGGCTTGGCCTCCAAAATGATGATAGATTTTATATTAAAACTGTCCAAATATGTACCCTTCCTGTATGCCTCACTGCTGATTGTAACAGCAGAATGCCTTACCAAAAGACATTCTGCTCATTCCACTGTGTCTGATTCACCGTTCACTTACACCAGTGTGAATAAGACAATGAATGACACCAAAATTTTTATATCAAGATTCATGAAAAAATGTATCAAGATTCATGGAAAAAAAAGAACCAGAAGGATCAGAAGAATCAGATCTAACTGAAGCTTCGATTTCTTGTTTACACCACAGAATTTGCCCCATTAGTTTCACCATATTACTCATTCTTTTTACCTTTTGATCCTCTTTTTCCAGCAAAATTAAGCTTATTAGCCTAATTACAGTGTCCTGTGTGTGTGTGTGCATCCGTATATGCATTTGTGTGTCTCTTTCACTGACTGGCCATCCGTCAAAGTTGCCTAAGCCATTACCCAATCTCATTAGCCAATGTGATGGAGTGGAGTCACTCTCAGAGATGCTAAGTTTCAAGCTTCACAAAAGCAGATAGCTGGAATGAGAAAATAGCCCCTATCAATATGTCTGATCAGGCTGTGGTGTGACTCAGTCTTATTAGACAGTAGGGAATCTAACCACAAAATAGCTCTGTATAAGAGAGTATACTTCAGTAGCTTTGCTGTTTTGGAGACCTAGTAGGAATAAGCTGCACCACACACTTTTACATTTCTCTTGAACAACTATGAAAATGCCTAATGGCTACAGATGCAGGATTTCTTGCTAGGATTATTCCAGTGCAGAATAGCATCACTATCACCCAGAGAAGCCATCCAAGTGGAGGATAAGTCAAGTTTTCCTGAGCCAGCAGCCATCGCAGTAGCAGCAGGCTGCAAGCTCTAAGGATAGACCGCATAGATGCCTTTTCCAGCACAAACTGGACTTTCCGGTGGGCAATAACCATAGACACATTTTCTGTATGAAGTAAACCTGCTGACATATAGAGAAATGTGAGATAGTAGCAGCAATGATAATGCTGGTGGCAGTTTTGAAATGAATTTGGATCACCAGATGCATGCAGTACAGCCCTGCTAGATTTGAACTAGTTCTGTGCAATACAATCACCTTGGAGTTCAAGACCCATTTTCCTTTAAAAGCACTGAAGCAAGCATCAAATCAAGAGAGCAAAAGAATTGCCTATACTACCATACCTCTGTATGAGGGGAAAAAAACCCAAAATATCCCATTCCTAAGCCTCTTCCTCTGCATTTGTGCTTCAAGTTTCCTATCACAGGGAAACCAAGTGGCTTGTGAAGATGAACAGCTGGGACAACCAGAGGTCATGGGAGATATCTGGCCATCCCCCAGCCCAGCCACCTTGTAATGACACAGCTTTTGCCAGTGACATTTCTGTGAGAGGGGATAAGAAATACAACAACAACAACAACAAAGGAAGAGCACCACCTTGATCTAATATTCACTTTCCTAGTTGTTTTATATTACACAACCAAGCATGCTAACACTAAAACACCACATCGTCCGTGCAGGAGTTAGAACAGCTGTAGCCACAGCATAAGTGCCGTTGAACATGCTGAATTTTTCCAGTGTATCACAATTACAGAAACACCTGTGCCAAACAGCTTTCTTCTGATCCTCTATAAAAATTCACAAAGCCCTCAAACATTCTCATTTCGTACAGGTCTGCACTGCCTTGCAGCCAGCTCCATACGTCTCACTATGGGATTCCAAAGAATTTTTTTTCATGCCTCAAAACATAAAATAAAGGGTATGTGCAGGTGCACCCGTGCTATATTACTTGGGAAACTGTATTCTAGATCTCTGCAGATACAGCTATTCCACAAGTGTATGTCAGCTAGTGTTTTGTTATACGCTGTTTTTGGTGGGCAGGAGGGGCTTTTGAATCATATGTGTGTGTGTCACAGCAAAAACCACAGGACTGAATGCATTTGGCTGGGTTGTTATTCTACAGACAAAACACTATGGTTGCACTAGCCTTAGGAACTGCTGGCTGAAGCCTATTGTATTATTTACATGGAAAGCTACCCAAAGTGCCTTTATAGAAAGGGTTGGAAGAAAGTCACCCTTAGCAGTCAGCACAGAAAGTGTGACTGACTGTCCTTCAGGCAGAGCTCCAGAAAAGGGGATGGGAAGAAGCCAGCTACCAAGCCTGTGTGTCTGACACATGCAGGATCACAGCCTAGAAATAAACCTGCCTTAAGAAAGACTAAAAGTGTAGTCATTACACAGCTGCCCATGTCCTGGCTCTCTGCAGCCATTCCTCATGATTGGAAACTTCTCCACATCCAAAAATCCAGCAAAGAATAGTTTTATAAATCTATTTGTCAAAAAGGCACAATTTCTGTAATGTTACTGAGGACAAAGCTTTCCGCCATTCCTGTTTACATAGACCCCTGTGAAAAAACATGTCTTTCTGCAGAGCATAAGCAGATAATAAATAATATTACTACACTCATTCAAGAAGCAATCTACTATGGAAAGCACAATTTGAACCATTTCTGTACTGCTTATGTACTGATGAAAAACGTCTAGATGTCATTGTGTACAGCTCAGGGAAAACATTGGTTTCAACTGCTTTGGTCAGCAATAATAAGGAATAATAATGAAAATATCTGAATGCTGTCAGTGGTATGCCCTCATGCTGAATATTGTGCTCTGTTCTGATTACTCCACCTAAGCAAGGATTTAACAGAAATAGAAAGTGACTGGAGACAGCTGATAGGCGTGTTGCAGCCATGAGAAGGATTCCATAGTCTTAAAATGTTAATTAAATAATAAATAATATATTTATTAATTAAATAATAAATAATAAATAATTAAAATGACTATTTATCTTAGAAATAAATAAGAAAGAGGCGGCCACAGTGAAGCCTACATCATGAAATAAAATGGTATGAAGGACGTAAATTGAACACTCTTATTTTCTTGCATTTTCTGCCACTTTTCCTACCCTTCATCAGTCTGGTCTATTTCAACGTTAAGACATTAGAATTGGGGCTGCCCTACTACTCTAAATTTGAGTACAAATTTGGCTACCACAGTGAGGCCTGGAAGATGATCTCTAGGCAATCCGACAACAATAATAATCTTATTTACCTTTTGTCTTCTTAAAACAATGAGACAATTAAACTTGAAAGGCAACACTTTTTAAATGTTACAAAAGATGCCCGTCCATAGCCCAAGTGAGGAATTGCAAAAGCTTATGCAGCCCTGGGAAGCATCCTCTGCTCACCCAGGAGTGCAACAGACCCAGGAGTGAGGTGCTGGGAAGGAGGATAACACATGTGTTGAATGACCTTTTTCACATGCTATGTCAACCTCCCCAGCTACTGTGCTATGTGCCACCATTGGGACACAACAGCAGTACTGAAGGAAGGAGCTCGAACTTGCACACCAAGACTTTTGTGCTGAATCTCACATATTTCCTCATGCTTCTTTCTGGAAAATTCACTACTGGAAATGACTGGAGATAAGAATCTAGACAGCTGCAAACTGGAGTGATATACTTCTATTTCTTATTGCCATCAGAACAGGAGTTACGTTTAGCGGTGATGAAAAGACCTGCTCTACTTATGTGCTAAGCTCACTGCAACACAATAAAACCCAAGGCAAAGAATTTAGTAGGATTCAAAAGACCTAAGCACTGTGACAGGTCAAAACTCCTGCTGTTACATAAGACAGACAGGCCCCTTCTCTGTAGCAGCGAGCATTCAGATGCACATTTCAGATGCAAACTAACTGAATACTGCAATGAAGAATCTTCCCTCTGGTCATGTTATTCCGTATTTGTCCATTGTAGGGTTTCTTGGACCTCCCCAGAGGTTTCTGGTGGAGATGATCTCTTTCAGAGATATTTTACTGCATGAACTGGCACAAACCAACCCGCTATAGTCATTCTGTGTCCCAGATAAAGCACCAAAATTGCTATCTTCCCTTTTATCCTGTGTGTGTGTGTGTGTGTGTGTGTGTGCGCGCGTGTGTGTGTGACAGAAAGAGGAACAAATAGAAGAGAAAAAAGAAAATCACTTTCATGTTTTTACATTTTGAAACAGAACTATTACAAGCAAAACATTTGAGATGGGAATCTTAATGGTGGCAGAGATCAAAAGCAATCTTCCAGCTGTAGTATTTATGATTCCAGTTCTAGTTTCAGTAGGTGGGAAATTTGTTCCAGTATCACAAGCTTACTTCCATTTGCTGTCTATTGCAAGCACTGGCACATACTTTTAGAATGGATATTGTGGATACAGTCTGTGAATACATGTTGGCACTAGTTCCCTTACAGCCACGGAAACACCTGCCTCCAAGCTAATTTATAATCTGCACCTATGGCCATGGGCCACTTACAAGTTTATTGAATAAGGTCTTGACAAACCATATAGGAAAGACTCTGTTCTTTCTCTTCCTGTTCCACATGACATAAGTTTGGCATTAACAAGTCACATTTTTATGTCCAGCTTTATAGATTGTTAATAATATGTAAAGATATTTGATATGTAAGATCATGGGTCAAATATTTCTCACTTTACTCATGTGAGTAGTCCCACAAATTTTATTTATACAACTAGTCTGAGGAAGACAGTCACAGTTTACCTTCTCTGTAAAATTACTCTGCAGCGTTTCGAAGCGGCCTTTACCATACCTCACAGCAATCTTATTAAGTCTGAAGCACAATGCATGTCCTACTCTCAAATAAATCCCGTAAGAGGAAGAACAATTATCCACGTGAAAAAAGAAATCTGATAATGCAATAGGATGCCCTACTTCTTCTTACATATGTTTCATTATATAAAATATCACATCCCCTGTACATTTTCTGGTTTAATGTAGCCGTTTTTGTTCTACACAGAATGGATTATGAAAATCCATTCAACCACTATTTCCTTGACAATGTTTTTTTCTTTTGTTTATAAATGTAGAGAACAGGTCTGTAAATGAGTCATTGCTTTTGATTCTAGTGTATTCAGCTGGCATACTGTATCTTGGCCGTGTACTAGACATAGGTGGTTTGTTTTTGTATAATTATCATGTAAGTAATCAGGAAGTGGAATCTCCTAGAATGTTTATAAATATCATGAAGAGTCATTATTAAAAGTACCAGGAACAACCCTGTAGAAGATACGTCACATGGTCTGGAAAGCGCAGAGGAGAAGTTCAGGTTGTAGTAGTTTTTCTCCACTAACTTGCATAGGAAATAAAAGCATTCCATAAACTACAGAGCAAGATAAACAGTTCACTACGATTCAAGTCTGGATCCAAGCTGGAAGCACCTTGGGTTCAGCGTTTAGCACGGAGCCCATTTCATCATAGAACAAACAGCATAAAGTTTCCACAGTATTTGCAGTTTTATTGGAAATCAGCAGATGGTGCTTCTACAAGGCTCTTTACAAGTTCTGCTTAATGAAATATATAGGTGACCAGGTCCTGGTGAAATGTTAATTTTAACTGTCATGCATTGCTGCGAATTGCACCTGTAAATTCTGTTCATTGATGAAGTGTCTTGCATTTTTTTATTTGCTGACCTACTAATAAAAAGGGGTGGATTGTGTCAGAAAATTCACTGTTAAGCCTCAGTGTACAGTTGACAGAGTAGGTCCTGGGAATCTGTCATTCTACATCCCCTGCAGCTTGAAGAACAAGCTGCATGGCTACTTTGCAAGGTGTTGAGGAAACCTAAAAACATGGACTTAAGGTAGGTTGAGAGATGAGGCTCTCAAACTTAGAATAGGACTGAAGAGTAAAAGAGTGCAGCATTGAACAGCAGGCTGGAGACAGACAGCAACTGGGCTAGAGCAATAACCCATTTGGGATTAGAAGTATCAATAGTGCAGCCACAGTCTATCTAGATTTCAGGGCCAGGAAGTTATTCCTTTTCTCCACTTGTTTTGGTGGTAGCCTCACCTGCACAGGTATCCCAGCCTCTTCACATATCCGCTCTGCTCTGTGCTTGGCAAGTAATGGAGGGAAACAGACAGGAGGCCTTTTGTGTTCTGTTCCAGCATGTGCTAGCAAACTTGCAAGGATGTGCCGAAGAGGTCGTCACTGCTGTGGGAAACACATTCCTCCCTCCCCAGAGGCAGGCTGCCCTCCCACCTCCTGTGCAGAGCATGAGTGTCCCTCACTCAGGTTATCAGGCAGGCAATATAAGCTCTGGAAACCACAGCTACCTTGTGTGCACTCTGCTTTTGACAGCAGAGCTTCATAATAGCCCAGGACCGTGTATTTCATTCATAATTACAGTCAGATTACAACATGCAGTTTGATTATCATTGCCCTAAGTTTACAGTGACCTAGGGAAAAAAAAACTGATTTCTCAGAATGACACAAGAAAGACCATTTACGATTCTCCAATCACTGTATTCTATTTTGACCCCCAATTTATCTTTTTCCTTTCCAGATTAACCTTACCAGTGCACTTGTCAGTCCATTTATATCCAATACCTTTTTCCTTAGCAGTGAATTCCTGAAGGTATTCTTGTGAAATGCTTAACAGTCTAAACTCTAGGAGATGTAAAAACCATTTCTTTGGTTCACAACTATTTCTGATGGGATGAATAAACCCTTTAAATTTGGCAGCAGCTACCATACCCAGTTGGGGGTAACAATTATTTCTTGAAAGAAACTGATGTCTGTGCCTCAAATTTCATTTTTCCTTAGTGCAGATATTTGGGAAAGGGAAGCCACTCCAGGAAGAAAATAAGATATCATCAGAATTTGAAAAAGTCCTCTGGTGAAATACACTGGTGAGGGAAATCATGAAAGTAGCTAGTGACAATCTCACTTTAAAAGGAATTCATCCGCCTGCAGATGTCCCTCCACCCATCTCCCTAACACATAAATAAATAAATAAATAAAAATTCCATTTTCCTTTCCTCTTCAGATCTCTGCAGCTGATTTTTATTTGCTTTCTTCACAAGGAATCCATATTAATAGAAGTTTGTTATTTTCTATTTTCTCCACAAAAGTGGAATGGCCAGTAAAGCTCAGAAACCAGCAGCAGAAAAGGTGAGGCTGCAGGGGGGAAGCTAGAGCAGCCACACATAATCCTCAATGTGGTGTGAATGAACAGCACAGAGGCATGACACTGGGAGTGGAGCACACCTCACTGACTTCAGACTCTGGGGTTCCCATGGACGTAGTGGGAATACTCCTTGAGGAACACAGAAGAAATGTTCTCCTGGGTGGGCGCGTGCTAAACATCTGTCTTTCTTTATGGCCTTTCAGAGCAGCAAAGTTCAGGGGCAGTCAGAGGGGTCTGAAGGGAAGCATCCCTCGGGACATGCCGTGTGAAGACACTGAAGACGTTTCCCAAATGCGACTGAAATCCCACCCTGTTCCACTAGAGGGTTGTGGCTGCAGGACAAGCCTGAGCAGCAGCACTAACTGACAAAAAACATTAAGATAAAAAAGACATTAAATGTCATCTCTTTTCTCTTCCACCATGCAGAATAACTACTTTTTTTTTAATAATAAAGAAAATTCATACCATAGAAAAGGAATTATTGCAGAATACTTTGGCTAAAATAACAGGCTGTTCCTTGTAATGGAGAGAAAGATGGGTCTTGGTCTGGTAGTAGACATCACCTGTGCTTGTACATCTTGTCTGAATAGGAATGCTCAGAAAAAGAGATCAGATAATATTAATTCTGCCCCTAAAAAAAGGATATTGCTGAAACTGAATCACAAACACCTTGCTTCTTTAAACAATTAAAATATTTAAAAATATAAGAATGACAAAACAAACACAATTATCTACCATCCCTTTCAACAAGCAGACATGCTTTTATCTGTGAGCATTAATCTTTGTGTCGAGTTGTTTCTTTTTTTAACTTGGGGTTGGATCCTGCCCCAGGATTTGACCTCCCTTTTCCATGAAAAGAATATGATTTTATTTCTGAGAAGTACCAAGTACATTTTGGAATTTTTCTCTCTCTTTTTTTTTCTTTTCACTGGAATGAATAGAATCAACACCCTCATATGTATTCTTCATTGAATATCATGACAAGAATTACCTGCCTCTGTCCTGTTGTAGGATGAAGATAACATATATACAAATGAAGCCTTTAGGAGGCCTTAAGAAAATATTAAAAATTATGTACATCTTTCAACAAGACAACAGTAAACAAGGGTAAAAATACTACTTTCCTTTCATTTCAGATTAGTTCCAGATATTGCAAGTCATATTTCTTATACGCTATTTTTCTCAGAACTCTTACTTCACCTGCGATATTGAAGCTGGGAATATGGTGGTTTGAGCTAAGCAGCACACAAAGCCTGATGCTTAAATACCTCTCTTATTGTCTATATTTGTTGCATTTTCATCTCTGAGATACATCAGAATTAATTATATTAAGGATTTGTGTTTTACTAGTAGCAGGTTACTAAACCTTTTTTCAGAATATTACAGATAAAGCGTTCACTTGGCTGTAGATACTCATGCATTTTCTCTCCAGATTATGCATATCACATCAGTTTTTACTTAGATCTTCTCAAGAATGCTTTCCATTGTTCTCTTTTCATTTGTTTTACCAATAGGTGAACACATTACACAGACATCAAAGATATCTAAGATCAGAGCTACGGGAATTCATCCTTAGTCCTCAAGAGGTCTCTCTTATTTTATGAATTCCTTGTTGATATAAGTCAGTTTGTGGTAGTTATTTTAAACAAATATATTTTCATATTTTCAAGTTCTTTCTTAAAACCTCCCTGCAAAGATCCCTTTTAAATATTATTTTCTTAATTATTTATTATTTTCTTAAAAAAAAATCTTAAATTATGAACACCAAAAGCTAAAGGAAAGCTAAAGGAACAAGCTTGTTTAGATTCTCTGCTTTACAGTTTTCTCTGGAGGTTTACATTTTCCTTTCCCCTTCCTTCTACCCTGTACCTCCACAAATAGCTCTCAAGTTTCTGTAAGTGAAGAAAAGTCTCCTTCTCTGACAAGAGTATTTCTATTAATTAAGTTACTTCTGCTATTCTGCTTTCCTGTCTTTCGAGGCCATCACAGTTCCACTCCTTTCAGGCCTAAATCTTCTAGATGGAAATTCTACTGTTTCTATCAAAAATATATTTGATGATGCTCTTAAAATGCCAGCTACTGGAATCCAGACATCATACATAATCTCAGCATCCATTTTTCAAAGATTATTTACCAGTGTTACTGTTTTGCCAACAGATCTGAAAATGTGATTGCCATCTATGAAGCCAGAAAGTACGAAAGAAAAAAACACAATCCAAAGCATCCTATTTAAGCCCACTTTTTTTGAGTAAAACTTCACCATACTTATATGTGCAGGACACACGACCTTGGCAATACCGTAGCTCACTGTGGCAAGAAGCCATTAAAAGCAAAGGCTCAGAAAAATCTCTGGTGAGAGGAGTGACGCAAGACATACTTCACTTAACCTTTACTGCTATCATTAGAGAGAATCATAAAATGCTTGGGTTGGAAGGGACCTTAAAGATCATCTAGTTCCAGTGCCCCTGCTAGGAGCAGGGTTGCCAACCACTAAGTCAAATACTAGCTCAGGCTGCCCAGGGCCCCATTCATGCCAGCTTTGCACCTCCAGGGATGAGGCATCCACAGCTTCTCCGAGCAGCCTGTGCCAGTGACTCACTACCCTCTGATTAAAGAATTTCACCCTAACATCTAAGTATAAACCTCCCTTTTAGTTTAAAACAATTCCACCTTGTCCTTTTGTGTAAAAAGTTAGTCCCCCTCCTACTCATAAGCTCTCTTCAAGTACTGGAAGGCCACAATCAGGTCTCCCCAGAGCCTTCTCCTCTCCAAGCTAAACAAGCCCCTCAGCATGTCTTCACAGGAGAAGAGCTCCAACCCTCTGAGCATCTTTGTGGCCTCCTCTGGACCTGCTCCATCAGTTCCACAACTTTATTGTGCTGGGACCCCCAGATCTGGACATACTAACGAGGCCTCAAGAGGGCAGAGAAGAGGAGCACAATCATCTCCCTTCCCCTGCTAGTCACCCACCCCTCTTTTGATGCAGCCCAGGATACAGTTGGCCTTCCAGGCTGCAAGAGCACACTGCTGGCTCATGTCAAGTTTTTTACCAGAACCCCCAAGTTCTCCACTGGACTGCTCTCAATGAGCTCCTCTCCCAGCCTGGACACGTATCTGGGATTGCCTCAACCAAAGTGCAGCACCTTGCAGTTGGCCTTGTTGAACCTCATTAGGTTAATGTGGGCCCATTTTCAAGTTTTCCAAGTCCCTGTGGATGACAATCCCTTACTTCTGTCTTGTCAGCTGCACCACCCAGCTTGGTGTCTGCAAGCCTGCTGAGAGTGCATTCAATCCTACTGTCTATGTAACTGATAAATATGTTAAAGAGCACTGTTCTCTACATGGACCCTGGCTAACACTACTTGTCACCAAACTTCACCTGGACATAGAGCAACTGACCACAACCCTCTGACCGTGACCATCTAACCAATTCCTTATCCACTGAATAGTCTACCTTTCAAATACAAATCTCCCCAACTTAGAGATAAGGATGTGATGTAGGACTATGTAAAAAGCCCTGCAGAAGTCAAGGTAGATGACATCATTTGCCCTTCTGATGTTGTCAGTCAATCATAGAAGGCCACCAAATTGGTCAAGCATTATCTGCCCTTGGTGAAGCCACACTGGCTGTCTCAGATCATCACCTCATACTGCATGCTTCTTAGCACATAAACAGACACAGACTCCTGTGAAAGCTCGTCACACTTGCTGGTTTTGCTCACATGCAGTGTGTAGTATGATTACAGCATTCTGCCAGCTCATTCAGATTCCATCATCTGAATGAGCTGATGGATCGATTTTCGACTATTTTGTGAGTTTCTCATTTGAAGAGATGGCCTTCTTTACATACAAAGCTCTCTTATAACAGCTGGAAATGAAATTACACTGTCTTCTCACCATTACTACCAAAGCATTTCACCTTCCTTTGGATATTATAAATGATGCTCAAAAAGCTCAACAAGGTTAGCAGGGTATGGTCAGTGAGACTGATAAGAGTTTAGAAACAGACAGAACTTGGACTTGAAAACAGAGATTTTATGAGTTTGTGCAATAAAGATGGAACTATGAGGCTAGAAATAAGGAGCACATGGAGCATGGGCCGAAACCCTGTTTTCTTCCACTGTCCATTGTGAAAGCGAATGGAACAAACTTAATGTGCAAATCTCAGATAATTCTCCTGGGTCTTCAGGGTTACTTGAGCATCTGCATGAAAGTCTTCAAAAACAAGAGACTCAATAGTAAATGTATTAGATGTAGATAAAAACCAGCCACCTGAATGTAAGATCTTTACGTTGTATTTCTGATACAATTTCTCTTTCAATAATTAACTCTTCTTTATCATTTCACACTTTAAAGCATGGAACCAATCCTTTGCCTTTGGGCATATCACTTCACACTTGATTCAGTTGCCTAAATATAGATGTTTAATGTTATTTGTCACCTGGGTACACTAGACCATACAAAACAGGAAGATGTGATAGCACATCTGTTCCAGACATGAGCTTCTGGAGGACCAGCTGGAGTCCAAGCAAGACAAGCACCTTGTGTGGGAAAATGGCTAAAGTCCTTCTCTTGCCTGTACCTCAGTCTCTCACCCAAGAAACAAATCATCTCCATGCTTACCTTCCCTGCTCTCACAGCAGTGCTGAACAATGAAACTGCTAAGAACTAGCAGCTACTGAGAACTAGAGCCCCCAGTTATCAGCCCCATCCTCAGGACTGGGGAGAACGAAGGATTTGGCTGATCCTTATATGAGGTAAGGGCCAGAGCAGAGACAAGAAAGCAGAAGTGCAAATCTATGCATTTGGGCCAATCCTGCAAACTCATGACAGAGTTACCTGTCCTGTGCACAGCTGTCCTGTCTACTCTTCTTCTGGTCATCTAAGGAATTAAGAGAGCTTATTGTATCCTAAGCATTGGCAGTCTGGATACCAGTTCTCCTACCCAGAACTGGTGGCTCCACAAATCACCTCTTGATCAAGGGTAGAAGAAAGCAAGTATGAACTGGTAAAATCGATCAACAGAACGCTCCTCTTGGACCCCATTCTTGGACATTAGCAAGACAGAAACCAGTTTTTGTGCTACTGGAGGGTGACAATTTTCACAGCACATCATGTGAAGCCAACAAATCTCCAGCAGTCCATGCATGGCCTGCAAAAAAAAGAAAAAAGAAAAAAGTAAGCAGTAGCCCAAGAGAAAGCGTAAATTACCATGAGCTCTTCTTTGTTCTCATACAGTTAGCTAATACTTTCATTCTTACTTATCATATAAAGCATTCACTCCAAAATAACACTTTATGAGATCTACAGACACCAGTGTTTTGCGCTGTGGTAAGTGTACAGAGTTACTTGTAGTTCTACTTAATATAATAATTTTCACTTGTACTTAAAAGTAATTTTGAGTGCATTTTGGAAAGTCATTGCTGTTTATGTTACAGCAGAAATGTTCTTTAATGGACTGAAAAGAAAATTTTGATGACCGAGGAAGCGTTGTCTGAAGTTGAGATAGATACTGAAATAAAAACGTTTTACCAGTAAGTGATTTTATGCATATATTTTATTACATAAGAAAAGTTTGAAAGAATCTGGATAATCATGAGGTACTCCTTTTCTCCTCATAAAAATAAAGCAGTTGGCAAAAAAGATTTTCTTAGCTTCCACCATAGCCATGACCTTAACTTTTAAATTCTTTGCCACAATTAGTCTAGTTTACATCACTATTTTTGCTGAGGGCTCTTTCTAATATGCTTCTTCTCTGACATGCTACAGATTCTCCAGTATGCCCAGCAGTTCTAGAAGGTGACATTTGGAATTTAACACCAGCACTTTGTAGGACAGCTTTGATAATAGCCCAGTAAGCTGCAACTGACTGAACAGCATTCTAAAATCCATTTGGTTCCATTAATCTCTGAAAATAAACCATTAAAACTGATCCTCTTCCTTGATGGGCAATAAAGTAAATACAAACCTCACAATGAGAAGTTAATGATCTGTCCCTAACAAGGCTTTAGCTTTGAGTACTCAAGCACCTACTCTCTCAGTGTAGAAACCAGATCCAGTATGTCACTACTTACAGACTCTGAAACGGAAATTGTCCATTTGTTAACCTTTTTGCCATGCTATATTAAGCTTGTCACAATTGGCTATTGGTAGTAGTCTCAACGTGTTTTATTCCATTTAAGCTCCATGCAAGGATCTACAGTCAAATGATGCCTTTTTTGGAGAAGAAAATTACGTGATTCCACATATCCTGTGAATCAGATATGCCTTCTGCATTATCTTTAATAGAATCAAAATAACAAGAAGAAAAATAATGTAATAGCAAAAATTAATTAAATTTTCACAGTAGTTATTTACAAATATGTCTGTCCTCACTTTAATCTTGAGTTCAGTCTCCAATCCTGTTCCAGCTGCAACTGATTGCCAACTGACATTTTGAAGTCTGCCATACAAAATGTTCCAGACCTTAATAGTACAATAGCCACATATAACTCTACCATTTCTAAAGTACTGTGTTCCTCTTCTATAATTTTAACTTAAAAAAAAAATAATGATGTTATATCACCAGTTGACTTAGCTCCTTTTTGGCATTGTTGTGGAAGTAGGAAAGGCGATTTTCCAGTCAAGAAGATGAGCAAGAGCCCTTCTGCACTTAGTACATGACTTAGGATCACCAAAGATTCCTTTAATGCTGCCCAAGGTGAAATGGTCTTTCAGGGGGCTATTCTAAATTACAGCTTTGCTCTTTCCATGCTCCATCTCTCTACGGCAATTCTTGACCCTTTCTGTGGAAATGGGCTGCACAGAGTTGGTGGTGATGCCTTTCTGGCATTTAGTCAGACTCTAAAACAACCGTGTCTTAAACGGATGTTTAGAGCAGGTTTCAAGCAATTAATAAATTTTCTTTTCTTTTTCCTAAGTTCTCAAAATCTCATTTAGAAACAATGTTGGAATTTCTGCTACTGAGAGCATTGCAATCTCAGAAATTGGAAGGTCTGTTTCTACCTAGAAATTCCATGGTCTATGCTTTTATTTGTTTTTCCATTCTTTGCAATTATACAGAAAAGTATTTGATCAATAGATCAAATCAGTGTAGCAATAGACCATTATACTTCATAATGTATCCTCATTCAGTCAATGGTTTTAATGCTTCCCTTACAATTTTTCCACTCCCATTTTCTACTGAAACTTTGCACATTTGTCCATCTTTTCAATATCCTGGAAAGCTTTGTAACTTGCTTAACAACCTGTCATAGTTTTCATTCCACTTAAGCATTAAACCTTGCCTTACCACATCACATCCTATTTGCAATGGGTACTGAGAAATCAGGCCTTCTGCACTTCCTCCGCACTGGTTCATGGTGCTGACAACACAAGAGAAGAAAAATGTGTCTGGAGTGCCTAACACAGCTAGACCCACTCTGGCCTTAAACACACAATCCAGTTGCTATCTCCAAGTCACCAATGAGTGGTAGAAAAGGGTCAGCTTGGCTAATACCACACATTTATCTATTTTATCTGAACTAAAATGTGAAGGCCACAGGTACACGTGCAGTTTCTATGGTCTGAACAAAGCCACAAACATAGGTAGCGAAATCTTCATAGCTACCAGAAACTTCCATCTGTAAGATCAGAGTTCTGCCACTCACACCATCCTGATCTTCCCATAAACCATGGTGAATCAAACTAGACCTTTAGGGTGCCTTAGCCTGAACGCCTACCATAGTGTGGATTATCAAAACTGGAGATTCCACACCTGTGTGGGGAATGGTTTACCTTCAACTCAACCACAGGAAGAAGTTCCAAATAGCATACCTGTTTCCATCAGTCCTGGTTAAAGACGATGGCAGCTTTTCAGATGTTAACTGCCAGCTATCTACTGATAATCAAACTTACATTTCCTTTGCAATTTTTTTTTTCCAGTGGAATTTATTCGGTAAAATCTGTACCATGTCTTAGTTCAGTCCATCATCCACTACCTGAAAACAGACAACTTCAAAGTCAAAAAGAAAATAAAAAAAAAATTATTCAATGTATTTGTATACACCCCATTAGTACAACTTTTACCAATAACATACAACATAAGTTCTGTGTTTAAGAATCCCATTCAAGTGTAGAAATAATTTCACTGTAATAGCCCACATACCTACTACCTGAAGAACACAGAATTTAGTTAATACATTTGAGAGGATTTGTTTTATCAACGAACTACTGCATTCCAAATTTTTGTGCTCCTCTGAGAAACAGCATGTAAAAATTATGCAGCAGGAAAGGATGTTAAAGGACTGAATTGCCCCACACTGAAAAGAAAGGCTTACAGAATGAAATGATGCAATGGTGCTCAGAAATGCCCTTAAATCTGATATTGCAGATGTGAAATAGGACAACCTTTGTAGAAATGCACTTTTCCAGAAACAGGCCCCTCTTTTTGCAACAATCCAGACAATTAGGTAAGGCTAGCAAGTTTTCCCTGCTACCAGAAGAGGACGTTCTGCCTTTATTGGAGCTGCTTCTCTGTGGGAGAAGCCTGTTGTGTGAGAAACCTGCTCAGATGACAAATGCATTCAGGACAACAGGAGGGTGCTAGAGGCTTCTTTGTCTCCCTTGAGTTTTAGGCAGGGAAGTGTCAGGACAGGCTTCCAAATTTTCTCACTCCAAATCCAGAACCCTTCCAAATAATCAGGTTTTCTTTCCAGTCCTATCCACACCCACGAAAACTTTATACAGACATGTTCTTTGTCAAAGAGAGGGTCCTGAGGTGACCCATTCTTGACACAGGCAACAATTCTTCTGCTGAGAGAGTGTACTTTGAGGGAGGCAGAGTACAAAAAATACCTTATATCGATACAGTGAATATTGACTTATCATAAAGCAAATGCTCCACGTATATATGGATGTGTGCTAACAGTGCGTTACACAAGGTTACGCTTGGGGATTATTTTTCCTCCTACTCAGTATTTTACAGCAATTTCCTCAGAGATCAGCCTCTTAATATTTTGGATTATGGAGTCTGTTGCTGATACAGCTATATTAGTGATAGGACAAAGCCACACCTTTTACACAAATTGAGAGCTACGTCTGAACTTTCCAAACGTTTGAGATGTCAGCAAATGCGGGTGTTTCAAAAAGCTTTATTATTCTGAGTTTGGGGCCAGCTGCAGAGATTGGAGTCACGTCCAAACACATATATTAAAATGCATACACTTCTTGGTCGAAAGAAGTTTCAGAACCTGGCAGGCTGAGAACAACACTCTTTTTGTGTGCTGCCTGACAATTCATTTACAGATCAACCCTATTTTTTTGGTAATTTAAATGTGATCGTTGGCAAAGGAGAAAGAGGTGGGGGAGCTCTAGAGGGAGGGACACGGTAAAAAAGAAGAAAGCGTTTCTGGTTATACAATATATCCCTGACACATCATTACACAGAAACTCAAAATTCAGCATTTAAAAAAGAAAGGGGGAAAAAGAACAACAAAACAAAACAATAAAAGAAACAGCAGCTGTTTCTACGTGATGTCAGAGAACAGGTGTGTTACAATTCTCCATACCAGTGCAATCATATTGATCTCCCGATGATGCACGCATGAAGCACATGTGCAAACGTTATTGACCCATCCGGCATCTCATTTCCAGGAATACGGCCTGAAAATGCCTCTCTAATAGATGAAAACATTTTCAGGATAAACACACCGTATTGGCCAATTTTGGGGAAAAAAAAAAAAAAAAAAAAAAAAAAAAAAAAAAACAACTTTGGGGTGGGGGGGGCAGAGAGGGAAGCAGAAGGAAGGTGAGCCTGCGTGCGTCCCGGCGGCTCCGTGCTCGGGGCGGGGAGCGGATCGCGGCGCAGCGCCGCCCGCGCGGAGCCCAGGGCTGGGCCGGGCCGCCCGATGCGCTGCGCTGCCGCCGCCGGGCGCTGCGCGGGGCTCGGTCCGTCTGCTCCTGGAGGAGAGGCGGGTTCGGAACGCTTCCTCGCGGCTCCGGGGCGCTGTGGTGTTAAGTCTTAATGACATCTGCCATTAGAGGGCACTACTCCACCCTGCATTCAGCGCTCCGTGCGCGGAGGGAGAGGCAGGGACAGGGAGGGAGCGGCACCAATTTGGGAGAAAGATTTAAAAGGATGTGGAGCTGCCGAAGGGCTGGAAATGTCCGGGCGCCAGGCGCGACGGTGGTCGTAATGATAACAAACAACAACAACCACTGAAAAAGAAAAAGAAAAAAAAAGAAAGAAAGAAAGAAAGAAGGAATGAAATGCGACGAGGTCAATCATTTACCAGTCCGCCGCTTAATGCGTGTGACTGCAGGTGGCACCGGGGACATTGTGATTCATGCCCACTTTCAAAGCGGGACCCGGGCCCGGGCTGAGGCACCCAAACAACTGTCTTCTAATATTAGCACGGCTGTATTTCTGGATCTATTATAGTCTGTCCAGACAGATCCCATTGTAATGGGATCTTTTATTAAAAGATTAGCACTATCTCCTGCAGTTGGTGGAAAAAAATCTGTTATCGCTGAGTTATTTGCAGTTGTGGGGAGGGGGCGGGCGGCGGGGGCGGCACGGAGGAGGGGTCGGGGAGGGCCGGGGGAGGCGCGGGCGGCCGCGCGCACCGGGCCCTGACCCGGCAGTGTCCGGGCATTCCTGTCTGCATACTTTGCAGTCTGTTGTGCTTTGATGGCTCAGAAAAGCGAAAGAATCGAAATTAAAAAGGCAGCTTTTGAATAAACAATACCATTTTCCGTTAAGTAATCGTTTTGTATAAAAGGAAATATCGCCTACTCAGTTTCATTCAGCGGTGCCAAAAATGTTATAAATGAGCGATCGCCAACTTTTCTAAGAGGAGAATAATGCCAGACTGTGCTTAATAAACTAGTGCCCTAGAAGTTCATTATCGATGTTGCAATCTTTTCTGATTCTGAAAGGAGACCGCCTACGTCGCCCCCAGTCCCGTCTCGTCTTCCCGGGCTCCCAGTGAAAAGGCCGTCACTTGGGCAGAGCCCTACGCAGTAAACTTTTATTTGGTTCTTTCTTATTTTTTTTGGTGCGCGGCTGGTCGCTCTCCCTCTCGGGTTTCTGGGGGCCGAGTCCCGCCGCGCCACGGCCAGCCGCCTCCCGCCCGCGGCGGCCCCGCTCCGCTCCGCGCGGGGATGGCAGCCGCGGAGCTGCCGCGAGGCGAACCCCGGCCGGGAGCTGCTTCCGCGCCGTGCCGCTCCCCGTGCCCCGCGCCGCCCCCCGCGCCGGGACCCCGCTCTGCGCTCGCGGAGGCCGCGCGATCCCCGGCCGTGCCGTGCCGCGCCGCTCGCTCCGTGCCGTGTTGTGCCGCGCCGTGCCGCCGCCGCGCGGGGCTACGCGGGTGCGCGCCCGGGGGAGCGCGCCCGCGTGTGTGCGTGCACCTCCGGCGGATAATTGGAGAGGGTTTCCAGAAGGTGGAAAATGTCACCTGATTCACACTGAACTTTTTAAATCTCCCCACCCCCGAGTAGACACACACACATTAGGAGACCGCCCACCGCAGACAGCTAAGACCCCCGTATAGATTTAAAGAGAGACTGCATTCAGAGCCTGACGTTCATTCAATAGAGCGATCATAAGCAGGCTGGCTGGTGCTCGCTCCGTCTCCCTACTCCACTTCACGCTGTTCCTGTGTCTCTCTCACTCCCTGCTACGCTGAGGATGTTAGATCAGAGGATCCACCCGGGCATGCTCGTACTCCTGATGTTCCTCTACCACTTCATGGAAGATCACACAGCGCAGGGTAAGACCGCAGCGTTTATTCGGAAGTGTATTTTATCATTAGTGTTGTTATTATTACTCTTATTTTCCGTCTTTCGGGCGCTACTTAGTTCGCTGCGGTGTTACACGCCTCTCTCCAAGGTCCAACCGGACACAAGTTAGTTGCGGGCGCGGGACTGCTCGGGACGGGGCGCAGAGGTGTCACGTAGGTTCCTTTCGGATCGGACCCTCCCTGCTCCGCATGGGCACGGAGGGCACAGGAGGATATTTCTTGGCACTCCTGGTGATTATGCGGCGTGAATGAGGAGCAGCATCGCGGGGAACTTTCCTGCGCTCACGTCCCGAACGAGCGCTCAAAGTTTGTCGGTAATTCAGCTCAGATTTTTATCTCGCCTTCTGACAGAAGGGGAGGTGATGGGGAGCCCCGCGCTCACAGCTGACGCTTCCAGAATGCGGTGCTGGTCACTTTCCGGGCATTCCTTCAATATTGGGATTTCCTTCCCTCCCCCAACCCCCTTTGTGTGTGTGTGTGTTTGAATAAGTGTAAATTCTCCTGCTCTGAGGAGTGCGCCTAAATAAGTTTGCTTGCTGCTTGCTTTTTTTTTTTTTTTTTTTTCCCATGGGAACAAAACAAACCTGAACCTGATACTGACAACTCTTAAGAGCCCCCTTTCGACACTAGGTAACACTGATTTTGAGTTTTGGGTGGTTTGGTTTTTTTTCACCTGATACTGACTGCGTCTCAACCTGCATGTTTTACCGCTGCTGGGTTTTCATTTTTTTTTCCCATTTCTTTGCCCCCTCCCGAGCTAGAGCAAAAGTTAATGTAGGCAACTGTAAGACGCAAAACTTTTTTTTTTTTTTTTTAATTTAAGGGCGTTGTTTGTTCCATGTTTTGTAGCCGGGGGGTTGGGGGGGGGGGATGTTCCCCGCTGCCAGCGGCGCCCCGGCGGGCCGAGCCCGGCCCTGGTACGGTGCGCTCCGTCGGAGGAAGGAGCAGGATCGAGCCTTCGCTGGATGGGCACCAGAATCAATTGGTATCGAGTCGCTGGAGAAGTCACATTGGTTATTCACGAGAGGCTCATCCCAGCCCAAACTCTCCAGCTAAAATAGGGGGAGTTGCTTGGACTCATGTTCTTGGCTTGACTCCACGAATAACAGGGATACCAGTAAAAAAAAAAAAAAAAAAAAAAACAGTCTATCCGGTTTGAGGACAGTGTGCGTTCCTCTGAAGCTCGCGATTGAGACAGCACCTCCCAACTTTTCAAGTTTGATTGATTCTGAAAAACTCCGCAGGGAGCTCTCTCTCGGGGTGCCCTCCCGTTTCGTGTACTTCGCTCACTTTTTTTTCTTTTTTTTTGTCTTTGTTGTCGGGCCTTTGCTGAGTTATTTTAGCGAAGGGAATACGTTTGTTAATAGAAGCAGCGAAATGTGGAGATTTCTAAAGAGTTCGCTCACAGCGAATGTTCCCAGTCGGTGCGGATTGCAAAACGTGCTGGGGCTGGGGTGCGCGCGGCACTAACACAATGCTGCCGGGCGGCCGCGTCGGAAAGGGCAGGGGGAGGAGGGTGGAACTGCAAGCACGATTTTCTTTTTATTCCCTTTTAAATGCACATCCTTTTCAAGCCTCTGTCACGTGCCGGCAGTGCTCCTTCTGCTCTACATATGGAGTAAATACCTCGGAAAACTGCCTCGTGCTTTTCTGATCCGGTCTTTTTCTTTCTAATTTATTTATTATTATCTCACCCAAGCGGGCCGGGCCAGCTGCGGGTTGTGAAACGGGACAAATAAAGCCAACAGTCCTGAAAAAGTCAGTGCGAAGCGCGCGCGGTGCCCGTGCCGCGGGTCGTGGCTCTGACCCGGCCCGGTGCGCCCCTGTCCCCCGCAGCTGGGAACTGCTGGCTCCGGCAGGCGCGGAACGGCCGCTGCCAGGTCCTCTACAAGACCGACCTCAGCAAAGAGGAGTGCTGCAAGAGCGGCCGCCTGACGACCTCGTGGACGGAGGAGGACGTCAACGACAACACGCTCTTTAAGTGGATGATTTTTAATGGCGGAGCCCCCAACTGCATCCCGTGTAAAGGTGAGGGGGTCGGGAGCTGCGGGTGGCTCAGGGTTGGGGTGGGAGATGAGGGCTTGGGGTTGGCAGCGCTGCCCTCCTCCTGCCTGCCTCACGTCCCAAAGCAGCACCAGGGGCAGAGGGACTGCTTCTCCTCCTCCGCACAGGTCAGCAGAAGATGAGGAGAGGGCTCTTCACGCATGGCCCTCCTGGCTCTGGGATTTCCCTCCAGTTCTGTTTCCTGCATGGTAGCAGTGTGAGGGGTGCTGTCTTTTTATGCCCCAGGGTCACGGTGTCTTTTTTTCTTTGAGTATTTTTGACATAAAGTCTCTTCTGCACACTTGGTACTAAAGTGGTGCCTCTTTCCTTCCATCAGAAACATGTGAGAACGTGGACTGTGGACCGGGGAAGAAATGTAAAATGAACAAGAAGAACAAACCTCGGTGTGTTTGTGCTCCGGATTGCTCTAATATCACTTGGAAGGGCCCCGTGTGTGGCTTAGATGGGAAAACCTACAGGAACGAGTGTGCCCTTCTCAAAGCCAGATGTAAAGAACAGCCCGAACTTGAAGTCCAGTATCAGGGCAAGTGCAAAAGTAGGTTTGCAAATCTCATCCAATCTCCATCAAATGGCATAGGGTGTCTGTCTTTGTAGGGAGGAGGAGCTGACATACTTCTCCACAGTAACGAGAGCTATGTTCCAACCACGCTCACAGACCAGGACATAGCTGGATTGATTGAGAGTTCCCCACAGTTTAGCAGCGCTTGTGTCCCTCATGCTACCCTGAGATGGAAAGGTCTCCAGCTGCCCTTAAACGAGGACTGCTGCTGAAGGCTTTTGTCTGATTGTTTGCATCATTTTGTCACCCATTCACTCCTCACTGGAGTGCTTACATCTCCTGTTAATCATTTTTTGTTTCTGTCTTTATTTCAGAGACCTGTAGGGATGTTTTATGCCCAGGCAGCTCCACGTGTGTGGTGGATCAAACTAATAATGCCTACTGTGTGACATGTAACCGAATTTGCCCTGAGCCTACCTCCCCTGAACAGTATCTCTGCGGGAATGATGGCATAACTTACGCCAGTGCCTGCCACCTGAGAAAAGCAACCTGCCTGCTGGGCAGATCCATTGGATTAGCCTACGAGGGAAAATGCATCAGTAGGTATCTCAGCTGGAGGGCTAAGTGCAGGGGGAGCTTGCAGGCTCATCTGTTGTGTGGATAGGTGGATGGATGGATGGATGGATGGATGGATGGATGGATGGATGGTTGGTTGGTTGGAAGGGGGAGGGTGGCAGGAAGGGAGGGAAAGACAGAGTAAGTTTGTGCTTTGGAGCAGGTAAGATTCCCAGCAGTCTTGGTTTGTTTTCTCCTCCAGGAGAAAGCAGAGACAGAGTGAGCTTTGCTCCAGAAAAAAAATAAAACAAAATTAAAATAAAACAGCTGCAAAAGGGGTGAGGGAGAAGAGGGCTTGATCCTGCTCCTCTTGCTGTCACTGTGGGTGCTGACATTAGTGTCCAAGAGAGAAGTACCCCCCATTAAGTAGATGATGACATGGTTACAGAATAACAAGGTCTTGATATTCAGTGGATCTGGATTCCTGGAAACAATTGTCTTCAAGTGGTCTTGGCAAACCTTGCATTAACTTAATTGGAAACATCTGATTACTTTTTCCTCTTTAAAAATATTGCAGAGTTTGGAGACAGTTAGTGGGTGAAGATAGGAAAATAACCTCTGTGTATGCTGACATTTTGCTCTGTGATTTTGAGAAAGAAGAAACAGTGAAGTATGTTGTGAGGAAGCAACTCTAGGGCAGCCTCTGCCCCTCCAAATTGCTGGCGAGATGCTGGGGAATCTCAGGCTGCTTTTGGTTGGCACAGCCTGAGGTGAATTCCCTTTCCAGTCTTTGTAGACAAGGGCTTTATGTGGGTTAGTTTAAAAATAATTGATTTAGAAAAGCTGAATGTGTTGACAAATTCTCCACTTACCACTAATTTGGGGAGCTGAATTTCCACTGACAGCAAATGGAGCAAGAAGGTCATGTGCAATAGGCAAATGTGCTCCTAGGGCGAAGCTCCGTTGGCACAGCTGTCTTTCCTCCCCGATGTATAGACAGGCAATGGTGTCCAAGGGTCTACATGATTAAACCAGCAAGAATAATCTCAGCTACTGCATTTTTGCTTTGTCTATTCATTATTCATTGGGCGAAAAAGGAGTTTGGTGTTGTTAGGTGTTGCTTTTCTTTGTTTCCTTTGTCTGTTCACTTACCTCTAGTATCCCGTGTGTATTTTTAGAAGCGAAGTCCTGTGAAGATATTCAGTGCAGTGCTGGGAAGAAATGCTTGTGGGATTTTAAGGTTGGCAGAGGTCGGTGTGCCCTCTGTGATGAGCTCTGCCCTGAAAGCAAGTCAGACGAGGCAGTCTGTGCCAGTGATAACACGACTTATCCCAGCGAGTGTGCCATGAAGGAGGCAGCCTGCTCCATGGGCGTGCTTCTAGAAGTAAAGCACTCCGGATCTTGCAACTGTAAGTGAGATTTTTATCTCTGCAGACACTTAAGGCTTCTGAAGGCAATCCCTAGTTAATAAAGACTTACATCGTTAAACCTAAGAAAGCTTGATTTAGAGATTCAAGATATGGCGCATGTGCCATGTGAGTACGGATGTATCATGCACACACTTTGGTTACTGATAAAAAACAGTAGATCTCCAACAACCAGTTGGCTTTCAAGTTGGGGTGTTGGGTCTTTTCTGAGGACAATTCATTTTATCAGAAAGGGGTTGCCCTAGGAGCATAATTCTAGATATTTTCTCCTAATTTGTCTGCTCTCGTGTGCTTTGCTGATTGCTTTATTAACACTTGGATAAACTCTTAACTGTCCAAAAGAATGAGCCTGATGGTAGCACATGGGCACCTGGTTTAGCACAGTTGCCTCTACTAACTCTGAATGAAGGACACAAAGTAGTTAAACCTAGAACACAAGAGCGCTTTTTATTTGATTTCAGGAATCTGCCAATAAAACCTGAGCCATTGATTCTTCAGAACTTTCTGCAGTTATGACTTCATAGATTATGTATAAAAACCCTTATTGCATAACAGCAGATGCCAAAAAGCATCTCACTACAAGTCTCATAAAATGCAACGCTGTATTATGGCTGTTCAGAGGGCTTTGAAAACATGCACTGAGCTGCTTCTGCGCTGTTGTTGTCCTTATTTAAACAACAGCTCCCCTGTATTCCCCCATCTAGCCATTAATGAAGACCCAGAGGAAGAAGAGGAAGATGATGACCAGGACTACAGCTTTCCTATATCTTCCATTCTAGAGTGGTAAAATCTCCATCACTATTGGGACAGCCATTGGGCACGAAATCAATGTCCATACTGTAAATAAGTGTATGCTTATTTATTTTGGGGAGAAAAAAAAGTATACATATAGTTGAGTCTCGTAGACATTTATTTATACTGTGTCATGTTTTATAATTTATACATAAAATGTCTGGTTGATTGTACACCTTGTTTTTTGAAGAAGTTTATTCGTTACGGGAAGAGCAGTGTTATTTATTGTGAGGTCTCTTGCTTGTAAAGTAAAGCTTTTCTTTTTTCTTGTGAACTATGAAAGTCCATTCCTTAAAACTTACCTAAAAAGATGGTTTCATCTTTTTGTTTTATTGGGGTTATCTTTTTTCCACTTTAACAATCTTGCATGTTGGTTTCTGTTATGTTTATTTATTGGATTTTTTTCTTGCCAGTTCTGTACATAAAAGATCCCTCGGGTTTTTGTTTACAAGGAATCTTGACTGACCAAAAGGTGTTGTAACTGACTTAAATACACTTCCAGGGTGCAGTGAGGCGATCTTTAAGGAAACTTCTTCCACTTCACTTTTCTCTGCTTCTGATCATATCATTTCCTGATGTGATCTCAATGTGCTCAGCATATATACTGTACTTTAAGAATTCCAGACCCAAAGAAAAACGGATTATGAAGGTTGTTAATAGGTGCAGGGCTAACTGTAATAAGAATAAAGGTTTTATTTTATTTTTATTCTTTTTTTTGGTAACATGCATAGATGTTTATCAGGTGTTTCCTTTAAGATGGTCTTGCGGTACCACCTTCAAAGTTTTGTTTTCCCAACCAGTGTGTCACTAAAAGTTATCAAAGCTTTATCAGTTCAAGTTTCTTGCTTTTCATAATACTTTTTTTTCTGATGCAATTTTATATTTTCAAACATGGCGAGTTAAATATAAATTCATTTAAATATATAGTTTTGTACTTTTCTACCATGTAAATGTGCAATGTATATAAAAGTTATAATGTGTATTTGTAAATAAATGATGAGTGAAAAAATAAAAAATGGAATTTTCCCTAGATGCAGTCCTCAGCTTTTGCTTGTAAAGGGTTCTGGTGCAAAGAAGACTTACTGGTAGTCAGGGGAATGGAAGCTGATGCCTAATGTAGCACTAAAGCACACTGGCTAAGGCCAGAGCTTTCTGCTAACTTAGATTCATGAAACTCCATTTTTCAGACAGACGCAACGTCTCCCATCTGTTGGTACTACTTCATTTTAAATCCAAGTACTCTGATGGATAGGAAGAGATTCAGCATTTTTGTTTCCCTCCCCATCCTGAGAGTGAAATGTCTCATGCTTCTTGGACATCTTCAAATTGCATGTCTCTAGGAGGTTTTGAACACACATTTGAAATTTTGCTAAGATTCATATCAATGTTAGGGGGCTTGAAGTTGTATAATCATTTTAGATGACTAGTAGAAAGGGCAAATGATGGCCTAGTTGCCCAAATTCAAAATGTTTAACAACTACCACAACAGACAAAGAAAAAAATGGTACATCACAGAGCACATTATCACTTGGAAATTCATTGCTCTTGAGAGTAAGGTTAATTCAGAAATTTCTGTTTAGCAAACCAATATTCAGATTGGATACCCTTTTATAAGTCGATACCAATCCAGTGAACTCAGAGGAAAGGTAACAGACATGAGCACAGCAGGGATCAAAATCTTTTTGTATGTTCCCAGGGTTAGAGTTTTCTCTCAAATAAGGCTCCACTTGACAAAATTTCTCTTATCATGCTGCACAGAACTTAAGAAGGTACTTAAGCACCTTAGTAAGTAGTGTTTAAGCACTTTGCTGAGTTGGGGTTTGAGAGCAGAAATTAACTTGCTCATTTTGTTTGAATATAAATCATGTTCCTGCTGTAGTCTTCTGTGTGTTTTTTACTACACAGTAAACTGTAATTTGTTAGGGATTGTTTAGCATTACCCAAAGCAAATATAATTTATTCATCTGTGAAGACTAGAGGCATGCATTCATAATATTATATTCAAAATGATAGCAAAGAAATTCTGCCCTTCCTCTTCCTGTTGCTTCGTTTAGACAAGTAGTCTCTGGAAGGAAGAGCATGATGAGAGGAGCAAAGAGAGCAGGATTTTAGTCTCCTGAGGGCAACAGAACCCAGAATAAAAGAGAACGGGGGCTAGAAGAACATAGGGATAGAAACAGACCCTATCAGCAAATCTCTTGGGGAACTAATAAACACATGACAATGAAATAGAGATGAAATGTTTAATAGATGTAGTGAGTATCAGAGGAGATTTTTCTCAAATTCAAATAGGTGCCAGCTACTTCATTGCCAAAAAAATGGCAACATTATAAGACTGCTTATAATTGTAAATAAATTTACATGTCTTTAAGAAAGACTGCAGCAGAGCAGGATTTCTTTATAACTTTATGCCTTGCTTCACAAAATAACTTGGAGAAAGTCACTGATAGCAGAATTCGAAAAAGCATCAAAAATGCTAGGAAGCTATATTTACACATGTATATGTATATGAAACGACACAAAAAATCTGTGTAAGGATTATCCTGATAAAATTATCTAAAAGTTCTGCTGCGGCATTTTCCATTGCTGCTGCTGTTTTTTTACAGCTGAAATCTCAACACCTACTGGCAGCAAGCCTGCCTGCAATATACTGGTGAGGTACCTCTTAAGAGGCTTCATCAGGCAAACATCTTCGAAGTGCGCCTAACAGGCACCAACCTCAGCACAACAGCCCAGAGACTTCTAGAAATATATCCAGAGGTTGTGGCAGCACGACTGCCAGCGCTTTGCGTAACATCATTCTTGGAGATAAGGTGCTTGCTGGTGAAGCGGGAGATGCAGGTTCATCGCTTGTCTTCCTGAGGAGATCATTCCCACATCCACCATCAGCTCAGGAAGAAGCTCAGAACTGTCTGTCATGTCTCCTGAAGCCATACTTCTCTATCAGAGAGGAAGCAAGATTCATTGAGAGAGGATAATTTGCAACCTTAATGGGTGCTCCTTTTGAAGAGGAAGTCTTGGGTTCTGGCCCCAGGGGTTGCCTACACATTTTGCATTTGTAATTGAGTAACATACATAAATAATGCTTGAAGCAGAAGCCAGAATCCAGGTTGCCTCCCCTTTTCCTTCCCCCAGTACGTAAGCGCCTCCATCCTTGAGCTATGAAATCATGCTTAACCCTCTGCTTAAATCAAGATTACAAATCTCACATCTCTTTCTACACTGAGTCATAGTTACAACAGGAGAGGCTTTACTTTTTTCTTCCCTCTCTTCCAGAGTTGTGTGTAGGGAACTTCCTGGGTGTAGAAATCTGATCTTAATTCCCTCAGTCCTAGTAAGATGCTGAATCTGTTTATTTCCAGTCCCAGTCCTTTCTTTTCTTTTTTCTTTTCTTTTTTCTTTTCTTTTTTCATTTTTCTTTTCTTTTCTTTTCTTTTCTTTTCTTTTCTTTTCTTTTCTTTTCTTTTCTTTTCTTTTCTTTTCTTTTCTTTTCTTTTCTTTTCTTTCCTTTCCTTTCCTTTCCTTTCCTTTCCTTTCCTTTCCTTTCCTTTTCTTTCCTTTCCTTTCCTTTCCTTTCCTTTCCTTTCCTTTCCTTTTCTTTTCTTTTCTTTTCTTTCTTTTAATAGGTGCATGAATGTGATTTCTAGCTCTGAAGCCATCTTGCATAAGCTTCTAAATCCAGAAGACAACTAGATTTTCAGAAATATCAGAAATTTCTCTTCAGTGTTTTCTATCAGCTTGCATATGTATTCTCCTTACTGTAAATCACATTTCTGAAAACCCTCATTCACCATGGCATGTACCTGGATACCGAAAACCAGGCCTGAGAACTCCGTTCATAAATGCAGGCACTTAAACATCAGGCCCAGTAACATAGACTGAAGCTTGTATGTTTGAAAACAGAAACCAATACTCTGGTACTTCAGTAAAATCAGCTCAATTCAAAGAGACTCAGCTTGAGACGTTTGAATGATAAGAATATTGCTTCTTAATCCTTGAGTCCCAGATGCATTTGTCCATGCAATACATACAAGTGAGCACTGACAATTCTGATCATACTCAAAAGCATTCCTGATAGCTTTGTCCACATGATAGACTTAAGAGCAATATAATGAAACTCTTTTGCACCTTTTACCTCTTTTCTTGCTTTCTGCCTGCTAATGCACCTCACTAAAACTACATTCCAAGCCCCACAGCAAATTTCAAACAGCTGCCTTTTTTTTTTTCTTTTTTTATGACATAAAAATGTTTCCTTCTTTCCCTCCAAATGGGAATCAGGTGAAATTAAATTTCAGTATGCAGCACTGTTCTCTAGGCAGTGACATTTTACTATACAATGAATCACCGGCGCAGAAACATCTGTATCTTATCCCTTTGAAGAATGAGGATTCCATGCTTTCTGGTGAAGCAAAGCATTTGTACATAGATAAGAGGTTCACAAAGTATCAGATTTTAAATTTGTAAGTCCCTAAAGATAAGGCCATTACATTTTTTTGTTTGATATTTCTACAATTTCAAGGCATGTGAGACTCATTTGGCAGGGGTATAAAAAATTGTTAGCTCACAGTTTAACACTTTAATTTTACTTGCTTGCTTTTCTGATAGACTTAAACAAGTAATGGCCATTAATGGATGGATTTTGCTGATGCTTATTTACGATTACCTGTATAATTCAGCTTCATTACAACTAAGTAATGTGGCCAGTGAAATTATTATACAGTGAAGAAATATGGTGTGAAAGCAAGGTGAGAACCATCATGTTCAGAGGCTGATTTGGAGTTAAAACTAGATGGATGGCTCATTTTCTGCTCATTTGTAGATACTTTATTTTGATCTCTTAAATTTTAAATGCATTTGTTCAACTTTGCCATGGGATTGAAGAGCACTGGTGTATCAGAAAACTAAGAAGGAGCTTCACACTTACTTTGATAACTACTCATCAGGTTTACTAAATGCGGTTACTGGATAATGAGTTTATAAAGGTGGTTCAGTGTAGAAGGGCCCCTGAATTTCCACATGTGCCAATCCATAACTGCATGAGAGCCTCCCAGTGCTTCCATAGAGGTCTATGGATACTCAGAACTCCCCCAAACTGAAACCATTGCATTCACATTCAAGAGCTAAATTCTACTCACCTGGATCTAAAGATTGCTTTATTTTTAAATTAATCTTGGAAGTATTCTTTATGGCATGCTAGTGGTTCACAGCAAATGCAGCTTTTTTTTTTTTTTTAAAGCAATATTATCCTTATTATCTTATTTTAAGTTTCAAGCACTTTTAAGAAACACTTGAACTACAAGGATGATGTTGATGTGTGGCCATTGTTAGAAATTCATATGTGATATGGGTATGTTCTACTATTTGATTTTTGAATTAGAAGCATTGCTATGAAATCATAGGGCAACTAATATAAATAAAGCACAGAGTTATGCAAGTCCTTAAACAACACAGAAAAAAGTAACACATGACAAGATAACCCAGCAGATGTCCACTGGAATGCTCAGGGTCTGGAGCACTTGCCACACAGTCTGAACAGGGCTGCTTCTTCCCAGAGAGGGGAAGACTTGGGGGCAGTCTTCTATCTACAAGAAGGTCATTGAGACAGTGGAGCCAAGACTGAGCAGTGTGTGGTGGCAGGACAAGAGACAGCAGGCATAAGATTAGACAAGAGAAGTTAATACTAGTTATAAAGGAAGCCTCTTTCTCTATGAGGAGAATCCAGAAGATGACCTCCTGACATCCCTTCCAACCTGAATGATATTGTGAAGAGGTAAGTCCACTTATTTTTAAGAATTACAGGCTCCAAAATCAGAATGGAATGTTCAGTTTAAAAAAAAAAAAAATTCCCTGAGGAAATATTCATGGAACCATATCACCACAGCTGTTGGAAGCAACTGTCAGGAGGAAAACAGACTATTCCTTCTTTAATATGTCTTTCCTTTACATGGTCCTTAAGTGATCCTAAAATTCCTCATAAATGCTATTTTCCCATTGATTTTAGTGAAACTGTTTTGCTGTGCAGTGAGGGCTGTACCTATTCAGTAGAATATTTATTTCATGTGGAGTAGAATGCAGAAACAAAAGTGTCTGCCTGTATTTTTAGGTGAAAACAAGTAAATAAGATGAAAGAGTGAAGTAGTTAAAATGCAACTTTAAACTATTGTATTGTTCAGATCTGCAACATTTTTTTTAGGACTAACAACAATTTTTGAGAAGACACAATAACAAGTACAAGCTAGATTGGTCAAGACAGCAAGGAAAGCAAAAAGAACCCCAAGGCAAGACACTTGGAAAAATAATGGATAATGCCCACTGGAGCAACTAAAAAGAGCCCTGCAGGGATTGTTCCCATAATCTTTTCCCACATACAGATGGTTTAGTTAGAGCAATTCAAATCTTTTTTTCAAATAGTGACTCCACCAAAACTGCAAAAAGCTTAGAATGCTTGGCATAAAAGATATACAAATATTGAGTATTTCCACATTTGGACTCAAACTTCAGAGAAATTAATTTTCATTCACTTTAGGGGAAAGGACAAATGACTTTGTCTGTCTCTATAAAGATACAGACACAGAGCTCCAAATTTAAGTAGCCCACAAACTTGAGAGTTGTACTTCCCAACCCAGCATGCCTGGAAGCTGTGACAATTCATTTATTAATCTCCCCAGCATTCTCCACTTGCGGGCTCTGATGGAACTTTAGTCTTAAATTGAAAGGCACTTGCCACTGTCAGCAACCTAGCAAGCAGCACCACGTGTGCTGGTGGAGTGTAATCTAGCCAGGGCCCACAGCAGAACTCGATCAAAAACCTAATTTCCTATCCGGTGGAAAGTACTGGCCATGAACTGAAGGGTTAAACTGCAGCCAGTTTGTGGCAAAGGTAGCACAACATCTAGGCTTGAGGTATTACAGTGTCTTCATTTGGATGCATTTCACAAATATGCTGCAAATTAGTATGTAAATGCTTATCTTATACTGCAAAAAATATGTGCAGAGGCTCATTAAAGTGCATTTTTAGAGCCACAGATTCAGATGTGTACGTAGGACCTTACAGATGCTTGCTTGGGAGCAGAACTCACCGTGGCATCTCAAGTCTCCTCATTAACTAATGAACCGGATCTAGACAATTCTTTTCTGGGAAACAAAAAAAAGTGAGGAAGTTACAGTTTATAAGATTTTCTCTTCTTTCTTTTTTTTTTTTTTTTTTCCTAACAATGAGACATCCCATATGGAGGGAGAGGGAGAAGCAATGGAAAAGCATCATAGCAAGAAAAATGAAAAAAAAGAGAGAGAAGGACAGAATAAAGGCTCCAGGAAAAGAGTGCAAGAATGTAGAGAAACAAAACCATACTAAAAGTTGTAGTTGAAGAATCACACACAAAAAACCCATTACTATCAACCCCTCCGATGCAAAGGCAGTGCTATGAACTCTGAAGTGCCCTCTACTGGTATGTCTTGTATTAACTTCCCGTGCTCCTTGGAGTCCGCCATGGGACATACGAAACTCAAGTTATATCTTTTCATCTGCCTCTGATTTTTTTGAGACTTCGAGTAACACCTTAACAGAACAATATGCTAGTCTCCTCACCGTAAAATGAAGATACTAAGATTTCATAATCTCTATGATTTCATGACTTGTGCAAAGCTCCTTGAGATCTAATGGTAGAAAGTTCTGCAAGAGCATTAAGAACATTCAGAGCTTCATCTCCATGTCCAAACACGGCACTCCAGTAGAAAAGTTTAAAAAATGAAGTTGGAGGCACAGAAGAAAAGGAGAACAGAGAAGAGCAGAGAAAGAAGAAGGCAGGGTAAAGACCAGTAGGAGTTAAACAGGAGGAGAGTTGATAGAATGTACTGCAAGTGATTAATTGCTAAGAACAATACAATTTACACTGCAGTTTTAGCAGATGTGTGTGTTGCTCCAGCTGTGGGAACAGCACACTCTCCAGATCTTGTTTCTGACACACAGTAACTGTGAACTCTATTATGTGCAAATAATAAATTTAAGCAGCACCTCCGACATATGAATGAGCAAGGAAAAGAGGGTCATATTTTCATAAGTGTTAGCACATATTTGTCAACACCCAACTTAGCTAAATAGCACAAAGGAAGGCTAGAAGACAATGCTAATGCATATCCAAAGCAGTGTGTGAGCTTGCAAGTAGATACATGTTTTTGAAACTCTGACCCACGTTTAATAGGTAAGGCCTCTAGGGACAGCAGACTGCACATGGTCTTGGGTAGCCTGGATGGGTTTGTTTTGCTGATGTATTTACTGGCTGGTATGTTAATTTTTTCAATGTGTTATAGAGCAGTTCCCAAGTTAGGGTTATGACCCCACTTGGGGCCCACAAGCCTGGAAGTGAAAATGAAAGTGGGGTTGTGACCCTGGAAGTAGGGTTGCTGAGGGAAAACTTCGGGAAGCACTGATGTTGTGCTACTAGGTGAGACCCCTGTGTGGATGGTGAGTTTAATCACTGCTGAGGGATAAGGTTTTAACAGTGCCTGTATTTCTTGGAGACTTAAGTCCTATTTCTGGCTGATTTACTGCCAGATTCAAGTACAGGTCTCAGGTACATGAAGAGAGATTTGAGAATTAAATTCTGAATTGCACGTACTACACCTTGAAATGATCAGGCCCGTAAGGACAGATCCATCATCTTCTTTAGAACATGCATTGGTTCCACTAGTCTATTGATTAGAGCTCTTCCCTGACAACTCATGTCTTGAAAACGCCACACCCAGCTCTGTTATTTTCTCAAGAGAGTACTCTAACCGGCAGAGCGTCACTGTGGGATGTAGTCACGCTTAGGGTTGTCTGCCCAATTCCACAGCGTGACCAGAGGAGGTAGGGGTTGTCTCTCACTACCTGCATCATCCTTGGGCATGAGTGTGTTTCATTAAGGAAAGAGTCCACATGTTGAATGAGCATACTGAATGGAAAGGAGTATCCATTCTGAAAAAGACTGAGTCTTACTCTGTTCTGTAGAAGAAATAGCACATATATTATCTTCAAGAACAGATTGTAAGCTTGAATTCAGTGTGGACTTCAAAAGGTTTAAAGTTCAGTTCCCAGTATACATTCATGTACTGCCACTTCAGGCACCCTAAGACATCCTGGTTGGTTTCCAGCTGCTGTTCCCAAAGGACACAGTTTCTCAGCAGTCCTTGTGCTGTATTTCACAGCTTCATGACGAAGCCTGGGATACTCTAATGAAGTTTAAATGGCAGAAAATCATTGTGTGTGGAGAAGTGAATTGAGCCATTAGGTGTCAAAATCATGTACTTCTCAGTGCAGTCACTTAATGTAGAATCACGGAATCGTTATCTCCTTATTTCTCAGGCACTATGTACATTTATTCCAATCTCAAGTTATAGTGGATATGAATGCAAAATTCATGGTAGAACTGGACTGTATTCCTAACTTACACCTAATGAAATATTCTGTAGTTACTAACAGAACGGTTGTGATATGTAGTATGCCATTTCAGTAAGCGAAGAGACATTAATGGCTAATTTTTGGGAGTGACATGTGTCTGTTTCTCATTTATTAGTAACTTGTATTGATTTTATACTGGCATTATTTATCGATGCAAATATATCATCCACATTTTTTCTCTCACAAGCAGGGAAAAAACATGCATGGCTGTGAAGAATCCATACAATGGTTTATGAAGCCCAAATTCCTCTGAGAGTATCAGATATCCACCCGGTGTCCCTGAGTGCTGGATTTCACATTCAGATCTCTGAATTAACAGATGTGTACAGTCACATATAGGCAGAAAGCTCCTTCTTGGTACAACACCTGAAGAGGTTCGTGGGCACTATTTATTTTAACAAAATCATGGGATATCTTGTGCCCCTCATTTCAGAATGTTAATAACCAGTATTCTACAGCGAGCTCAGCTTCAAAGTTTTAGTTCATAAAGCGTATCTTAAAAAGCTAAATATACCTATAGTTCCAAAAACAAAATAGCAAACAACAACAACAAAATTGAACAGAAGCTCCTGAATCTCCAAAACATACTTTTATAACATATACAATTATTTTAAAAAATAAAGCAAATTTTTACCTGAACATTTGAGTACAAGATATCCAACACACTTCAAATCGGCTCAGGTAAATAAAATTCATATAAGTCAATATTATCACAACTGTAGTATTAAAAGGAGGATGTCTGAGAAATAATTAATTGAATTGAAAACTTAGAAAATTGTAAAATGCTGCAAATTTGAGATACTTCTATTTGTTAAGAGTATTTTCAATCTTTTTCTCCACAACCACTAAGGTTAGAAAGGCATTCTAATACAAAGCACAGACTTCTGTGCATGCATGTTATGCAAGAACTTGGGGATTTCAAGAAACGAACAAAAAAAAAATACCGAAAAATGTGATAAAGTCCTAAGAATCAGCAGAGCTGATCGCCCTGCCAAGCAGAGTGGATTTTATTTATTCATAACTATTCCATATCTATTAAACTGAAGTCTTGCCTGCACTTAAGAATATCTCTTCTTATAAATCCTTTAGTGGGCAATCATTCTTCAAATCTATAAATGGTAATTCTGGTTTAAACTTGTTCTTAGAAGAATATCCCACTTCTGAACAGTGAAGCAACAGTCCTATGTTCAGCGGGAGTAACAGCAAACTTATATCTGCGTTAGGGCATTGTGAAACACAGTTATGAAGATGACAAAAATTGCACTGCTAGCAAATATTATCATGCTAGTAAAACTTATTAAGTATAGACCAGACTTGAATACACTATTTTCTGAAGAACCACAGAAACCAACCTGACAAATTTGGAATTTGTTTTTTCACAGGAGCAAGTAGCCACAGCTGCATATAAAGTTTTAATAGATATGTTTTTTCACTACAGTAGCAAATCATACAGGAACGTATCAAATAAGCTTTAGTTGCAGTCTTGTAAAATAGTTAACAGCATGTATCAAGTCCAGAACCTATGTTCTCACTCTTTGTTGTGATTATGTTAACAAATAAAAAAAACCTCAAACACAGTATTTTGACATACCTGGTCCAGAGAAAACGAAGAGTTGAATATGCCTGTCACTGTGAAATCTTTTTCTTCTCTAATGAAAAGCAAAATATTTAAGGTCAGGTTTTCAACAACTCATGGAAAAAAAACTTGCACATATTATTTGCATATTCAGACCAAATACATGTCATTTCCCTGCATATACAATCACTTGATGTGCTGTCTGTCTCAAGCAAACTGACTGCACTATCCTGTTCATGGCATTCTTAAAGCTTCCTTGGGTTTCACAGAAACTGCAAATTGTAGATGACATCTTTGTTTAAAGCCTCCAAGGGAGGACAGTGGTTCAACCAACTATTGCTTATTTTCATGAGGGAGGTTAGAAACACTCACTGCTTTGTGCAGACTTTCTTTACTCTCCCCATGTTAAGGGGAACCACTGCCAATAAGTAAAACTTGTGTAAGGAAGGAAGTTGCATTTTTTGCCCTTCCACACCTTCTGCGAAGGCAAACAGCCCTACACTACTGGGCTCAGTATAGACAACTCTGCTGGGGCTTAGATAACTGAGCTGGAAGGGGATCCTGTGTGGTATCCTGAAGCAGGCAAGGATGCAATGAAATCTTCTCGTAACACTGTATCAATAAGATAAACAGGATTAGAGCAAGGATGAAAAAGCGTAGCGTGAACTTGTTACCAATGTTCCTGGCACACTTTTGACTCAGGCTAGCTACTGCTATGCCACAATCCAAAGTCACATTCCAGGGATTCACATGGGCCAAGGCTTATCCCCAACAACAGGTTCAGATACAGCTCATATAGTTAGATGAGCAAACATGCTCAACACACAGACAGAGGCCTTGCCATTCCTACCAGTTTTTGCAACAAAGAACAGTCCTTAGTCCATTTTAATCACTGAGCCAGAGCCTTCAAGTCAGATTTATATGATGAATATGAGAAACCTCTCACTTAGATGGACTAGAAGTTGCTAGTATAACTTGCAAATGATGGAATGACATAAAGTCACAAATGAGTTGTGCATCACACTCATCTTAATTTTCTAGTGAAGACATACATGTATCAACCTGTCTATGTTCCTTATTCCTTTAACAGCACTGCTGAGATTTTTCTTGGAGAATCAAGAAAAGGAGATAGCAGGTAGGCAAATATACTCAATTAGTATCCTAATATGCAAATAATGCACAAGTAGTATACCAATAACAGAAAATGTTCCCGTTATTAATATATACAGGAAAAAAAACTTTGATTGATTTGAATAACTCCAGTGAACTTCACAGTCTGTGTTTCTGAAGAGGAAAAATGCCAGATTTGGAATAACTAGTTGCCTTATGGAGTCTTGGCGTTTTCTCCTGTTCAGAAATGCAAACTGTGAAACTCAACCGAGCTATGCAAATCATCCTGTCTTTTGCTTCTCTTATTAGGCAACTCTGTCTTGATACTCTGAGTAATGAACTACAAAACAGTCTCAATGGTACGTGGAATCAACATGTTACTTCAAGAGTGGAGACACTCTTAGTAAATAATTGTTTAGAATTATTTCTTTCATGCTGAAATTTAAGAACTGCACAAACATAGCTAGGGGGACTGAAGTAAGGAATGAGAAGGAATTAAGCACTACTGGACACACCTCATGGTTCCTGGTATCACTAGGAATACCCCAGGTGCATAGCTCAATCTGAGATGCTATCTAAACTATGGGATGTGGGCAGATAATTCACATTTCCTTTTTTGTGTGTGTCACTGCTCTATCCGCATGAGAACCATTTATCTGACCTACTAAACATAAATACACCACAAAGCTCTGCTTTAGAAAGGATCACAGCAGCTTTTAACAAGATTAAGAAAAACACCAAAATATATCAGTAAAAGAATGAAACAAGGAAGAAAATCTGAAAATAAATAATATTAAAATAGCCAGATGGACAACTAGTCCTAGAAAGCAAGTAAGAGGAATTAAAACAAAGATGCTTATGTGGCTTTGTTTTTATTCCAGAAAGTTGGTTTTACAGCCAGTAATTTAAAAGTACCATCTTGTAACACCCTGTGCAGAGAAAACTAGCTTTCCAGAAGTAAGTATGCAGAGTCTATGTTATTACCTTCACAGTTCAAAACAGGCAGAGAATTGCCTTGTCTCCAGCAGGATTTTCACAGATGTGGTTAGCAGATACTAGCTGACTTGAAGAAAAAAAAGGAACATAAGGGAAAGAAGTGAAAACAGCTTCTGAACCTCCACTGTAATGCTAGCTGGAGAAACCTGCTGCTGATTTTGACTATGCAAATTAGCCCAAGCCCAGTGTGCCACAGTGCAGTATGAATCCTCCATTCATAAGAGCTTTGTGTGTGAGCAGTTTGGCGTTCTTAGGAAGATCCCGTTCTATATTTTCTGCAATAAGATGAGTTGTTCTCTAATTTTCTTCAGTAGAAAAATTTTCTGTCTTGGGTAGAATTGCTTGAAGGTATTAGCTACAAAAACATTGATGATCCTGGCTTGGATTTTCACTGCAAAGGACAGAGGTGACCACCTTGCTAAGAATGGCATCCAATCTGTAGCAACATAAATGTAAAAGCGAAAAAGACAAGAGGAAACTCCCCTGGACTAGTGACTGCTGCATTTCTAAGGGAAACGTTATCAGTGTGATTTGCTGGGATTCATTAATTATTCCAGACCTAGCTGCAAATAAAGACATCTGTCAAAATATTCTCTTGGTATCTTTTGAAAATAAAGTCTTCACCTCTTTTACTTGGTCCACATATTATGGAAGAAAAGACTGTTCTAATTTTCTATTGACATATGGATTTGTGGGACAGATGCCTTGTCTGACATCATCTCTACTTTAGTCAAGTTATCTACTGCTTATACATAGTTAAAAGATGCAGTCAAGTCCTTTACCAGGGAAGTTTCATTAGCCCTTAAAAATTACACTCTTTAAATTAAAAAAAAAAAAGTGCCACTCATATTTTCAAAAAACTGTTAATTTACTTTCCATAAGAAGAAGAAGAAAAAGAAGGGAACATTGAAAAATGACTAAAACTATCCTCTGAAACAACAGGTATCTTTTTTGTAGTATTTTACAATCAAAATCCACAAAACTATGGGGTCTTGGTGGCTGGAAAACAAGTCATTAAACTTCTAGGTTTTTGAGTTTTATTTACAAAAAAAGCCCTCTCATATAGAAATCACTGTAAATAAACAGAAATATAGTTTCTTCACATATTTCGCTGAAAATAAACTGCATTTTCAGTCATCTTGAGACACTTCTGTGAGAGTTCTTCAAGACATCTTTTGACAGGCTACATAGTCATTGTATTCCAATGGCAATTCTATTGCCAGAAACTGGTAATAGGGAATTCTGGGCTCAGGATGCTACAAGGAAATACAACTTCCCTCCAAATATTTAGGTAGAATGATAAGAAAATCTTTTATTATTTCTTTTCCATAAAAAAGGAGGATGGCATATGCCAGAAAAAAAGCAGGACTTTATGATTTGTCAAAAAGGGAATAAATAATACAACATGAATAAAATTGGACTTGGCTAGAATCAACTTCCAGTAAAAGCATTCAATAGGATGTCTAAGTTTGGAGCTTATTCTTATATGAAAGTATTTATTTTTTAACTGATATTTACAGTTTCAGACATCCCACCATGGTCTTTTTCTATTACTAAGCAAAGTTTAACTGCTGTCTTATGTTTCAGCTGGTTGCCATAACAAGCGGCAGAAGAAAATGATATACTGGGAAATGTATAACTCATAATTCTTGCTTCTTATAGACCTGGCAATAAAAGCTTCAGGTTCCATGAGGCTGCCCTATAGATAAAATCACTATCTGTAATGATGCTCTTTGATCAGAGAATACATATAATTGCATTTATTTTTGAGAAGGACTTAATACTGACACAAGCAAATATGAGCTTGCTAGAATGAAAATAAAAATGTGCAAAACTTCACAGCAGAAGGTAAGAATTAATTCATTAATTAACTAATTAATTAAAAAGGAAGCCAAGAGAAGTAAAATGTTAGATATAAATTTTGTCCTACTGGCATTATGTGGTCAGATATTGACATTCTTCAATCAGACAATGTATTTTCAGGCAAAGGAAGTGCAATAGTGATAATCCAGTTGGCCATCAGAAAAAAAATGTGTTACAATACCATAAAGGAAATTCTTAGCTATGCTGGAAGGTGAGGATTACTGGAATAATGGTAATACAAGTAGAAAAAAATGCAAAAAAAAAAAAAAAAAAAAAAGGAAAAAATAGACGATCACAAGTCATTTTGAGAAAGGAAGTGCTCCTGAGACTAGAGTGCTCCTCAAATATAAAGCTTAAATTATTTGTTAAAATGTAACAAAAGTTTAACCATACACATGTTGTTAAAAAAAGTTAAGTCATACGACCACTACAGATGAAGCCACAGAGAAGCATGCAGAAAGAACTGGATCTGTAAAGTTACAGGAGAAAGAAAGAATGAGACTCTAGACTGAGGAAATACTAACAATTATATAATACAGTTAGGTAATCTGGACGTCCTACACAGGTCATACACAATCTCAAAACAGGACAGAAAGAACAATGAAGTTCTTCAACAGTCTTCCAGAAGGAGCAGTAGGGCAAGTCCAGATGCCCTTAAGGGAGAATTTCACCAATTTATTACAAAGATTACAGGATGCAGCTTGCTGAGATAGGAGAAGACTGGATGAGCTAGAAGTTCCCTTTCCTTACATATGTTTAAAAAGACCACAACAATTTGTCACTATTTCTAGAAATGATTTATAAGCCAATAATGGAGTGAACCAAAAATCTGGAGGTAATCCAGATTTTTATTTTTAAAAACAAATAAATAAATGAATGACATGCTGAGTCCACTGTCTCACTTCTTAACAGATTCCATGTGCAATGACAGGTTTGTGGCAGATGAATCAATCCTCACATAATGAACATTACTGTCAGTCTTCTGACCAGATGGAGAGCTGGTGATTTCCATGGGAGGGAAATCCCAAAACTGTGCAGAGCTGAACAAACATGGCCCTTTCCCAGAAGAAGCTGACCACGAGAGCTGCTGGGATACGTTGACAGTATGAGAGCCTGCCTACTCTGAGCAAAACACCAACGCTCAACGGCAAAGTGAGAAAGAAGCAAGGTTTTCTTCAGTTCGATCAAGAAAATGGGAGCACAATGGCAAGGAGTGCATGGATTGTCACATCAAGAGAAAAAAAAAAGCAACAAACCTCTTGCAAATTTTACAGCACAGCAGTTAGATTCTTTGTCTTCTATGGTTCTGAACAGCAGAAATAGAAGATCCAGCCCCTGCTTCATATGAGATCATATGAGGCGTAAAAAAACCACAGGGCTTGAAAGCCCGGTTTATATGAAATGGCACTAATGAAAAACTTAGGAAAATAATTTTAAGAAAGCCACAGAACTTACAACTGTCTTGTGGTGTATAGACAGAATATCATCAAACTCATAAAACTTCATCTTTAAAAGAACATTTATAAGTTGAAAAAAAAACCCAGCTTTTCATGATTATTTAGGATGACAATTTCAGTGTGGAAGACTCAATGTCATCCTTTTCATCATTGTTCTCTGAAGCACCCGGTAGAAGTAATTTTTAGAGGTTACTTTCATGATAACTTGAAAGGACCTCAATCTGACCTGGTGTTGTACTGTTTCACAGAATCACAGAATCATAGGGGCTGGAAGGGATCTCTGGAGATCATCTAGTCCAACCTCTCTGCTAAAGCAGGTTCCCTAGAGTTGGTTACACAGGAAAGTGTCCATAGAATCATAGAATTGTGAAGGTTGGAAAAGACCTCCAAGATTATCTACTCCAACTATCCACCTACCACCAGTATCTCCCCAGTAAACCATGTCCCTTAGTACCATATCTAAACATTTCTTGAACACCTCCAGGGACAGTGACTCAATCACCTTTCTGGGCAGCACGTTCCAGCACCTGACTGCTCTTTTGGAGAAGAAATTTCTCCTAATAGCCAATCTGAATCTATCCTGGTGGAACTTGAGGCCATTCCTCTAGTCCCATTGCTAGTTACACTGGAGACGAGGCTGACTCCCACCTCGCCACAACTTCTTTTGAATCTCCAGCCTGCCCAGATCCCTCTGAAGGGCCTTCCTACCTTCAGGCAGATTGACACTTCCTCCCAACTTGGTGTCACCTGCAAACTTACTGAAGGTGCTCTCAATCCTCTTGTCATCAGGTCATCAATAAGCAGGCAAGTTTTGACTGTCTCCAGAGAAGGAGACTACACAACCTCTCTGGGCAGTCTGTTCCAGCGCTCTGTCACCCTCAAAGTAAAGTTTTCCCTCATGTTCAGATGGAACTTCCTGTGTTCCAGTTTGTGCCTGTTGCCTCTTGTTCTTTCACTGGGCACCATCAAAAAGAGCCTGGCCCCATCCACTTGACTCCCACCCTTTTGATATTTATAAGCATTGATTAGGCTCCCTCTCAGTCTTCCACAGGCTGAACTGTCCCAGGTCTGTCAGCATTTCTTCATATGGGAGATGCTCCAGGCCCCTAATCATCTTTGTAGCTTTCTACTGTACTCTCTCTAGAAGTTCCCTGTCTTTCTTGAACTGAGAAGCCCAGAACTGGATACAGTACTCCAGATGTGGCCTTTCCAAGGCATAGTTGAGGAGGACAATCAACTCCCTTGACTTGATGACCACGCTCTTTTTAATGCATCCCAGGATACCACTGGCACGCTGATTGCTCATGGTCAGCCTCCACCAGGACACCCAGGTCCTTCTCCACAGAGCTTCTCTCCAGCAGGTCATCCCCTAACCTGTACTGATACGTGTTATGGAGGTTATTCCTCCTGAAGTGTAGGACTCTACACTTGCCCTTGCTGAACCTCACAAGGTTCCTCTCTGCCCAGCTCTCCAACCTGTCCAGATCTCACTGAATGGTAGCACAGCTTTCTGGTCTGTTTGACATTCCTCCCAGCTTTGTATTATCAGCAAACTTGCTGAGGGTGCACTCTATCTCTTTACCCAGGTCACTGATGAAGAGGTTAAACGAGACCAGATCAGGTCCAACCTCTAGAGAACACCACTAGCTATAGGCATCCAACTAGACTCTGTGCCGCTGACTAAACTCTCTAAGCTCTGCCAGTCAGCCATTTCTCAATGCACGTCACTGTGCAACTGTCCCCACTGTTTCTGTACTTATGTTCCATATCTCAGTTTCCATAACGCTAAAGCAAATTCTTACCATATGTTTCTTACTGGACAGCCTAGTTGCTTCATCAAAACCCATTTTTACTACACATTTTAATAATTTTCTGCTAATCTCTCAAAAACAGTAAAAAGTCTCTTCCTTCAGTGAAATTGGTGCCTTTTATTACCTGCTGTTAATGCCATTCAAAAAAAAAGGTAAGCTGAAGAAAAGAGAGAATACTTTAAAATTATATAAAAAATACATTTCTCTTTCTTGTGAAATATGACTCCAAAAAGGGTTTAAGCAACCAAGAGTGGATCAGATCCCTGAAAGACTGAGCTCCAAATGGCACACAGTAGAGAAAATAAAAGAAAATCACAAAACAGACAAAAATGTTAGTTTCAATGTAAGTATATTCTATACCTTTAAACAAATTAACAATTAAACAAGTAATCTTTCTCAGACGTTCTTTATCTAAATTCTCAAATGCATGTATTTATTTTAGCTTACTCCATTGCTGCTTTCATAAAGAATTAGAAACTTTAAACTAGAAATATTTTCAGTAGTTCATTAAGAAATATTTACTAATTTTGAATGAAAAGGAAATAGAGTCAGGGAAAAAACGGTTTTTGCAACGCACTACATATTATTCTATGATATAGAGCGTTCAGCAGTATTATGTAATTACAGTTTTTAATCTTTTTTCTTTCACATTAGCCAGTTTAGGGTTTTTTATCTGAAATCCTATACATCACTTCACAAAGCCCCTAAAATCTCATCACCTGAACTTAGGGCTGATAATACACTACCAGAAACATCAAGTATAGATTCCTTTGATGGTTGGTTATAGAGGAGCTTTTTAATTTTTGCAGCATGAAAGGAAGACCAAGCAACAGCTAAAATAATACTCTGTCAAGACTGGAGGAAAACGTTTCCTGAAGTTCATGAACCTCCAGAAAAGATCAGGTTGAAGTATGATTAATATTAACCTTATTGATCGAGGATTGCTAAAAGGACTAGAATCTCTAAGAATTGCTCTCCTTTTATTATGCTAAGACACTCTCACTAACAACTACTCTGACACACCCAGGATCTTTCAAAAATCATATGAGAAAGCAGATGGCTATAAAAATTCAAAGACTAAAATCTGCTTCACCTTCAGTTAAAAAATAAAATAAAATAAAATAAAGTAGAAATTACTCTACAGATGTTAATAATTGTCTGGGGTGGGAGTTGGGAAAGGGGGAGGCTGGCTTCTAAGTAAACAATACAAAGAAAGACAAAGAGGTCCCTGCTGATGTAAAACAATAAAAGCAGTTTTCTCAGCAGTGTCAGCTTAGCAAGCCTGAGGGTCTGTATTTTAAACCCCAGCGGCCTGACGTCACTCACCCTGATGGTGTGTGTGAAGGAAGCTATCTCTCTTCGATGAGCGACCTGAAAAGTGTTTTCAAAGCCCAGTGGGCTAATGTCACTCACACCGAGGGTGGATGGTGGGATCTCTCAGGGTGGCAGCCCGAGGGAAGTGAGCTGCAACACCAGCAGCCTACCATCACTCACTCTGATGGCAGGGGGTCAGCTGGGATTCTTTGGTGGCCTCCCGGGCAATAGTTAAAAAGAAGATTTTGGTTCACATGTCAATGTCTAGCTTGAAAGCAGGGAGTATAAAAAGTGATTTTTTTTTTAATTGTAGTTCACAAGTGGCAGCAGTGCACTCAGGAAGGGGAGTTTCCCTGCGAGGCTGTTTGATTGCATGTGAAGCTTACAATGGAGCTGGTGTTGCCTGGTTTTAATTTTTTTCTCCTGTATGAGCTGAGATGTTTTATTCCCCCATACGAAACAGGGGGGAAAATTAAATCCAGACAGTTCCAACTGCACTTTAAATTTCATATGCAACCAAACAGACTTTGAGAATATTGTCGTCTTCCTTACCAACCTGGCTGCTATATAGAGAATGTAAACAAATACTAAAATTCCCAAACACTGTGTTCTTACAGTCATACGGTCACTCATTTTTTGATGCAGAAATTGACATTTGGGACAAAATCTGTTGAATTTATCCTGGGTCTGAAAGCACAGTGAGGTTTGAAAACGGATATGTAAGAGAAATAGTCTTTGACCCAGTGCAAATACTCAAAAAAACCTGTAAGCATAACTGCATCTGATATTTCATCAGAGTGAGCCCTCATGTTGCCAAAATATGTTTTTCAAACTAAAAATTAATGCTCAAAAAAACTAAGTTCCAGTTATTCAATGTGAATAACTTAGTGCATTTTAAGCTACTGTCACGCTTAGTTATATGAAGGGTCAGAATTTGAGTCCAAAACTAAATTGATTGTTTCTGAACATAAAGGCAATAAAACCAACACACAACATGGAACTGAGAACACATGTAGCTGTAACCAGTATGATTAGTTTGCCTGTGTGTTGTACCCCCTTTCTACCACTTTTTTGCCACATAAAGCTTTCAAAATCCTTAAGAATGATGCTATTGTTTCCTCTATAGTTCCTCCAAACCACCCAGAATAAAACACAACAATTCGAAACAACAATTCATTAAGCAATATCTCTAGATTCTCACTTCTAGCTGCAGTTTATTTGAGACCATAATAGTCTATGAATTTATTTCCTTTGGCATGGAATAAAGCTGTACAACCTTACTTTTACAGAGAAAAGTAAAAGGTTTTCTTCTCAGATTCTCACAATGTGTGCTGCTCACATATGTCAAGAGAAAATATGACTCTAACCCTGCATAGTTAAGCTAATAAGTTTTCTCATAGAGTGAGACAATAGGAACTGTGAGCATACTGTACAGCACAATAAGTGCTGGCACATAAACTGTTTCAGTCTTGAGGGACAGTGTTTCACAGTATATCAGTGACAGAAGACCAGCTTGCAGCCAGAATTATGAATGAAAAGTTTAAGCCTTCATGAAAGTATGGACTTCGAATGGTTCTTTTGTGGTCACCTCAAAAATTGACTTATTGTATTATTTAGGACAATAGGGCATTTAATGTTTTATTTTCTAGGACTGTGCATATGCACACAAATTGATTAGTTTAACGTAAGATGCAACAATTCAGTAGGTCTTACATATACGAATATATTATATATATGAATACATAACACAAAGCCAATCAAATAAAACAGTATACATCCAACTTAAAACTATGAAGGAGTATCTTAGAGGTCTATTTGTAAGTCTATTAAAAGTGGGGAAAACTCCTATCTCTCACCCTTTCTCAGGGACCAGACTGCAAGGGGACTGTTGGTGCATATTAATTTCACAGTAAACTGTGTACTTGGAATTGCCACACATGCTGTCTCCAGAGAGCTATGGATATTTGTCCAGAAATAGTCTCTCATGTTTGTGACTACTATACAATAATACTTCAGCAACAAATGCTATGGTTACATTTATAGTAGTAAATAAACAGTCAAAGGACCCTTTTGTACCCCTGATGCAGCTCAGCTTACGTGGCACAGCTCACACCCACAGAACTAAACTCTTTCTACTTTTCTCCCCTGCTCCAGAAACACAATCCAAAACCCAGACTGGCCTCATCCACACAGCTTATTAGGAACAATCCCTGGTCCACGCTGGTTCCCAGACTTGCTCAGAAGTTGTTTGGGACGGTGCTAACTGGCCTGGGCAGAAACCTTTCCAAGGACTGTGCTAGCAATTAGCAGCACGTTCAACTTGTGCACATGCTCAAGCCCATCAGGCACTGTGATCTAGCACAAGACAGTCCTGTTTCTGCAGCTGCCAAAGGCAGCTCCTGATTTTGGCACCTTCCTCTAACGTATTCAGTTAATAGAGTGACAGCTCCAAGCTCCAGCTGCCCTGTACTACCCTGTTCTTTACCCATCACCAACAGGAGAGGTAGCAGGAAAAGCAGGAGTTCAAAGAAGTGAGCCGTAAGAAGCATTCATATGAGGACCAAACTGCTGCTTCCATCTCTGACAGTGAAAGAAGACAGCAGATGCAAAACCCCTGAAACCTGAATCTACCCCAAAGGTATTCAGATGAGCTCTGGTTATCTGAAAACTGACAGAGAATAGACAGACTCAAACAGCTTGCCTCAGTTTACATTTGGACCCTCAAGAACAACTGGCCTCACCAAACCACTCTTTAGCAGCTGATGTCTTTGAACAGCCTAAATCTCCCTCTGCTTCTAGGATAAGAAAGATTTCTCCCAGCTGAGCCATCACAAAAGGTACAAGTTTAGATTAGCTGAAGTGAATCTGAGTTGGTATGTTTGCCCCCTATAACCTGCCATCATTCAGGCCTTCAAGTGAGGGATAAAAATTATTGGGTTTCTGAGGTGCAGATGTTCTTGCTCTGTATGCACACGAATGAAGATTCAGTCTGAGAGAGAACATACATTACTAGATACGTAACTGATACAGATGAAAAAAACAACAAACACAAAAACTTTGGGGAACAGAGTTTTTGAAAGCCACCTCCCAAAACACTTGAAGAAAAACTAACAAATGCAAAGGCTCATCATATTTTCCCTTCTATACACTTCTGTATAGGCCATGTTCAGTTCATCACTGCTACAAGATTACTCCTGCTGTCTCAATACATCTAACTTTGACCATGTCCACTAATGATGGAAAAATTCCATTTAAATACTTCTGTCCATAAAACCACCCAAATGGTAAACTACTTTCCTTACTTTGTTTGTACTATGCTGCCCAGAACAATTTTTCACTTTTCTTCTTTTTCTGCATGACTGCTGTTGTTTCGAAAGAGAAAAATATTATACTTTTTCATTTCCCCATAATTCAGTAATATTTGACGGGAAGAAAGTGTAGAAAATTACATATTTGAGTGGGAAGTACTAACAGAATGATTTACAACAGAAAATGTTTTGCAACCTTTGCCTAATACAAAGACTATGAAATAATGGCTCCAGGTCTGACATTTAATTAGGATTATATAATACAAGCATGTGGCTTGTTTGTTCTCATTGGAAATTAACATTCTGTTGATTTGATAACTGCAGAAGAAATTTGTTAAAAGTTTGTTTAACTTTTCACTAAAACTATCATTCTTCTGTCTTACTTTATTTGAGACAGGGAAATGCTGAGTTCACTTGCTTGTAGAATTTTTGTATCTGACTGTGTGCTGTCAAAATAGAGAACAAGGCTGGCTTCTCCCATAGCAGCTCACATACTATCAGTTAAAACCAACATCTCCTTCTGCAGAAATTTCACAACTTTTTGTCTACCACTTCTACATATTTTTCGAGTGTTTCAGTAAGTTCGAAGCTGAAACATTTGATAAGCTTTTTATTTCTTTCCCCCAAATTGTAGCAGATTTCAATATTAAAAATAATAATAAGAATGCAGGCTTCTCTTCCTCAAAACCAAAAACTTTTCAGTCCCTCACAGTATTACAAATCCCATTCTAGCACTGTGTATTTGCACCACACGTTTCCAAAAACTCTAGGTCATTTGAGGTTTTGGCACTGAACACAACAGTATCTGACTCTTCCCTTATATCAATCTGTCTTCTTCAACTACAAATACAGCATCATATTCCAGGACGTAAGTACTGTTATCAACTTGCCTCTTAATACATTAGAAGCATGTCTTTAAGAGAATAAGGGTCTTGCTGGTCTTCCTTGTTCACCTGCACGAGATAGAACTAGTTTAAAATCAGAACAGAGCTTCTATAAGAACAGCATATGTTAAATGCTTGTTTACCCTAGTGAACCAAGAACACGAATGTAGTTTAGACAACAAAGCTAAAACATGTTCCAAAACGTGCTAGAAGATAGACCAAAACTTAGCTTTGGTTATAGGGCGCGTGCTGCTTTGACTGGGAAATGGAATGAGACAGAGCAGGGCCAAAACTATCAGAGCCACAGCTGCAGCAAATTCACACGCACTTGTGCAGGATGCAGGACCCCAGCCACTGGGGCACCATGGCAGTAGGAGGCCACTGTGGCTCCAGGCCTTGATGGGCAATGTGCCGTATGCACTGCGACGCCGCTGGGCCTGGCACGACGCCTCAGAGCAGCCCCCAGGGGCCCAGCACCCTGCGGCACACCCTGCACCCTAAGCTCTGGGAGCACTCCATGCACAGCAAGGCTGCTCGGAGGGGGCTGACTGTCTCAGGCCCAGAGGTGCTCGCTGCAGACGCCAGGAGAGCAGCGGTCGCCCAGCTTCTCCTCGTCTGCCCGTCCCGGCAGCCCGCGCCAACGCCTCCCGGCACCAGCCGTCGCACGCAGCCTTCCCACACGCACCCTGCCCCCTCCTCTCCCACTTGCCTTCGCGTTTCCTGTCTGAGCGGAGGAGGTTTGGCCCAGCAACGACGCCGTCCCCCAGTGGCTGCGGCGAGCGTCATGGCGGCAGTTCTCTCAATGTCAGCAGCTCTGAGGCACCTTGTGGTGGGGAGCGGTGCCGCCGCCGCGGTTCGCCTGTCATTGACCAGGTAATGAGCGTTACGGGCGCTCGCCGAAAGGCAGCACGGCCGCCCCGCACCGACGGGCTCGCGAGCAGGCCGCGCCGCCCCGCTCGAGGAGCCTGAGCCGGGCCTAGCGCTTCGCCGCGGCTGCCTCGGGCGCTGGGCTGGCGGCGCGGTGCGGGGCCCCTCCGCGAGCGGGGTGCGGCCGGGCTGCGAGCGGGCGGCCGGCACAGGGCTTCCCGCGGAGCCGGGCCTGTCGGCCTGCGCCTGTCCTTCCGCGCCGTGACCGCTCACCCCGCGTCCTTGCGGCGCCCGGAGGCCACAGCTCCTGGAAACCGTCGTGGCTGGCCTCCCGCAGACTTCCCCTCCCCTCTCCCCTGTTACTCTGAGGCTTCTCCTCCTCCCCAACGCAAGGCCTTTGGCTTTTTCTCAGGGGATGCGTAGCTGATCTTTCGATGACGCTTCACTGTCATCCTTGAAATAATGCTGGAAACCACAATAATTTTTGTTGGCACTTCCTTGTTTTGTTTTGTTTTGTTTTGTTTTGTTTTTTCTTTGAAGCTGAGACTTTATCAAGGACTTAATGCATTGCGCAGCTTGCAGTTGAAGAGTTGTGTGTGTGTTCTATGCGTGTCCCAAGGTTTTGTAAGATCTTTTCTGTTCAGGAAAATAAATGAAGTTCACTGCCGTTTACTGTGAAGGGTTTGCTTTCCTGGGTTAGGGAAAGTTACAGTAATTATTTTAAATATCTGTGTGTGTTGTCCACATATTTATTTAAATCTACACCCAGAAAACTGCATACACACATTCAGAGATAAAAGGGCTATAGCCATACTATTTTATTTTTACCTTTTTTATTATGCCATGACTGTTCCATTGGTTACTGCTCCCCTTTAAAATGACACCTGTTTTACAGTGCAGAAAATTAAGCCTCAGTCTCATAAAAATGCTCTGGAATCCATTAATATGAATTTAGGAACTCATCTCTGCTAATGCAGAAACTTGCTGTTTGTGTTTGAGTGCTTGTTTCTGCCCTGAAACAAGCCCTGACTCTGAAGTTGTCATTTCTTCTGGAATAGGATCTGCCTCAGGTTTCTGCCCTGCCACAGAAGGAGATTTACAGTATTAGGGTACCTTAATTTTTTTTTTACTAAGGGGGATCTTGGAGATATTTGCCTCAGGGGGAGTTGAATATATGTTGCATGTTCCTTGGGTAAGTAGCCTGATTGTAAATCTTCAAGGTTCTTGGAGAAGAGGCAGGGAGAAGCACTGCAAGTCTCTTTGTGCTTAAACTTTAACACATTTTTGCAATCATCATGTGCTAGAAGACTGAGAATAATATTTTCCTTGGAACCTGGAGACCTGGAGTATTGTGTCCAGTTCTGGGCTCCCAGAAGTACAAAGAGTAGCAGTAGTACAAGAGAGACATGAAGCTACCAGAAGCAGTTCAGCAAAATGTCAAGAAGATGAGGAGAGAACTGAAGTGTCACTTGTCTCCTAAACTGAAAGGCTGAGAGAACTGAGACTATTCAGCATGGAGAATTCAGCTTGGGGGAGGTTCTCATCAATATACAGAACTATCTGGAGGGTGGATAAGAAGAAGATCGAGCGAGGCTCTCCAGAGATGTCCAGTGCCAGGAGAAGAGGCAGTGAGCACAAACAAGAACACCATAAGTTCCCCCTGAACACCAAGCAGCACTCTGTTCTTTGTGGGTGATGGAGTGCTGGCACAGGTTGCCTGGAAAGACTGTGGAGTCTCCTCCTTGGAGATCTTCAAAAGCCACGTGGATGTGGTTTGGGCACCCTGCTCTGGGTGTCTCTGCTGGAGCTGGGGTTGGACTGGGTGGACCAGAGGTCCCTGCCAACCTTAGCCATTCTAGGATTCTTTGAAATTTTGAAATTACAGGTTCATGTTGTTTGCTGAAATTGTGGGAATAATATAGTTTATTGTTTGTTCACAGTAGGATTAAAGTTTAAAACTTAAAGCAACAGTTTTACTTGAAGTGTTTTTTGGGTTTGTTTTTTTTTTTTCTTTTTGCTTGCATAAATTCTGATAGTTCTACATTTTTTGGAACTGCAGTTACAGAGTAAGACAGCTGCCTTCTGATTTTGAAAACAGTTCCCAAGAGAATCTTTCAATATTGCCAAGAGATTCTGTTCTAACTTCCATGAGTTATATTTGTTTCTTATAAATACATAGTACGTCTTCCTCTGACACCTAGTTTAAATTTATCAGTTTGATGTTTAAGCGTTCAGAATACGCATGTCCTACTGGCTTGGTGATTCTGAACTCGTGACTGGTAACACAGCTGGGAAATAGTTGTTCAGCGCTAAATTAAGAGTACATAGAGCATTTCTGATATGTTTAGGAAATCATGCATGTCTAGCTAAAATCACTGAAGCAGCAGTTGATGAGTCTGTCCTTCTTCTGTCTAATGGCAATCCTGATAGACCATTAGCAGCTGGGATTGCAATTTTGAAGCTTTCGCAATGTAAGATCTATTGTTTCATGATCTTAAAATTATGTTGAATGTGTTCATCTGAATTGGATCTCAGTGGGAAGGATGTACCTCATGTGTCTGCCTTTCAAAATTACATAAAATTTGACCGCTCAGATACCATCAACCAGAATTTGATTTAAGAGTATAATTTAAATAGTACAGCTTCATGTGAATAGGAGGAAAACAAAGGAGGGACTCTCTTAAATGGCATTGTCTTGGGAAAGATCACAGTTTTGCCTTGAATTGGAGAATGTGGGTAGGTTGAGCTGGCAAAAGAGAACTTTAAATGCTCTGTATTAGAAGAACAAACAAATTTATTCTAAATTGAGAATCAGCTATTCATTCCAAAATCACTTAGCATTTCAGAGTCCCTTTGTCTCACAAGGTATTGCAGTCACGATACAAAGAGAATCATTTCTGTTGCAGAAACAGAACATTTTGTATATGCAGGTGTAATATCTGGCTATACAGTTCATGCATTTTATAATAATGGATTGTTCTTACCACTTTTCAGTGGTAGATAATGGATCTATTACTTGTTTCTTGTAATTATGTTGTAAAGATGGTAAGGATGATCAGAATGTTCTGCTAATTCATCATAATAGACACCTGAAGTTAGGAGAGTGAGGACTTAAGGACATTTGTGTAGTAGAAAGCTTGTTACTCAGTTCATGCCATATGCTCAAGAGAATGAGGAAATCTGGGATGCCATTTAAATATTACTCTTCCATTTGCATATGCATAGTTGGCAAGAGGTTTGCTCAAAACAGAAAAAGAAGGGGAAGCCATTTTTGTCGAAAAATAAAGAACTTCTAAATGCAGAAGAAGCTTATCTCATTGTTCAGTTGCTACCTTGCTTTTTCATCAGTAACACAGAAAATGTTTTGTCTTTTGTTTACATTTATTTTCTCTGAGAATTGCTAACTTTTCATACAATTTTTTTTCCTCTTAATTACTTGTTTTCCTCAAATTAGTATTGTTTTTTGTTGAGTATTTTGTTGCATATGGCTTAGTAGACTTCCCAGTGATAGGTCCATTTTGATCAGATAGCTGCACAAAGATTCACAAACCTTTGGCTGTACCTAGGTAATAGAAACACTGCTTAGCCGGTGTTAGTGCTAGCCAAAGTGCCTTTTTAAAATTTTAATTTATTTTTTTTTAAGATTTGGAATAGTAACATATTACAAAAGTTGTCTTATTTATTGTTTCATCCACCTGTTGTGCATGCTAGCCACATTCTCGCAAATGCCATATGCAATAATGTAGGTGTTATGTTCTCAGGTTGAAAGACATCAGAAGCTCTGATTTTTTTTCTAATAAAAAAAAGTAGTTCCGCACCATTTAAATTTGTCAAAATTGATTCCATTGGATGACTGCATCTACAGACACTACCTGAGTTAAAATTTCAGGATAAGATAAGGATAAAAAGTTGGTAGGGATCTTGCCCTTACTGTATAAGTTGTACTTAGACATAGCCTTTTGGTTTTTTAGAGGGGAAAAAAAGCCTTTTAAAAGTTCAAGTTTAACTTGAATTTTACAATAATATTTTGAATTTCTCTTTTGTTTTTAATGCATATCAGAGAAAGTATGGTGAATCAAACTGTACTACTACACAGTAGTACAGCTCTAAACTGAAATGCCGAATGAAGCTCCAGGGAGTTTCTCAGTCAGATTTTAGTGACGTGGAAGTTTGGAGCAGACTTGAGGTGCAATATGTGGAGAGACAAATATATAAGGGGGGCAAAAGATGAAAAACACTGCAATTTGTACAGTTAATGAATATCAGTTTAAAAACAAAACTGTAGGCAGCAGCAAGTCTTTGTCTGATCTTGCAGACAGCCTACAGCAGTAGTGCAGGAGAAGTAAATGTTGCATATAGCTGTTTACTTTTTTTAAAACCCAGCCTTTTTGACTCTGTCCACACTATTCAAACAATAACTGTGCATGGATACAAGAGATTGTAGCAGCCAAATCTTAAACATTCACCATGATTGAAAGCATTGCCAGTGATTATTTTTCATAGCAACTTCTCTCTTGAATGATCTCTGTTTCTTGTGAAAGAGGAACTCCTGCCCCATCAGTTTTGCATGCTTTAAAAGGCAGAGATTTCTTGATAACTTGAGTTCTGTTATAGTGCTTTCTGTAGGATATTGAAATTAATAATTCTTACTTCTGTCCTGCAAGAGCCAACAAGCCAGCATGACTGGTACATCATTAATGGATATGCATATCCATATCCATGCTAGGTTACAGCAACTCCGGTGAACCAGAGTTGTGCTTTTTAATTCCTACCTTAAGCAGTATGAGGAGCAAGGTAAAGGACTGTTCCTTGTTTCCTTTTGCATGGAAGGAGGAAGCTTTGGAAAGGCCCAGTTGAGAACAGTAAAGTTTGGATGTAGTGAAACATTCAGGGTATTAGAATGTTGCTATCAAGATGAATTCTTTCACAGATGAAACACAGAAGTGGAAAATAGTATGTTTCATACCCTTTAACCTCCTAATTCTTGTCCTTAATACTCTTTAGGTTTCCAGTAACATTTCATAAAGTTCAGATAGTTTCATGGTTGTTCTGGGTGAGGATCAGTAGAAAGGTAAGGATGTAAGAGGATCAGACTGGGAAAAGAGATGTGGAGGGCCAAAGTTTGAGAATGGGGGAAAAGGAGAGAAGGTTTGGTGTTTTTTTTTTTTTTTTCTGGGAATAGCTGTATGTCTAATGTAATTGGAGTAAAGTAAATAGAGCAGGAGGTGATGACAGCAGAACATTCCTGACGAGACTTCTTAAATTGCTGCTTATAGCTGAGAGTATAACTTAGAGTGACTTACTTTAATTATATTTGTTTCCTTCACTTTTGGAATTAGAATCCCAAAGGAGGAGTGGCAGCCTTTCTAGAAATATAAGGTTTAATAGAGGGAAAAAAGGAAGACTTTTACTGTATGTTTGTATTGGCAGATGAATACTAAATAAGCTGGAGGCTTGCCTCTACTCTAAAATATCTGAAAGCCTTTGCTATCAGCCCAGTGGCAACTACCCAGTTCGGCCTTAGAACTACAGATCACTTACCTAAAGTCTGGCATATTAAAAAAAAAAAAAAGTTACTTCCTGCTAAAATAACGTTTTCCTAATCTACTGACCTGAGAACATTGTGATCTTCCCCCTACTTTGGAGATTTGAAGAGGAGTGGAGATTGAGAGATGAAAAAACTAAAATGCAAGGTCAGATTAAGTTTGTTATCACTAATATCCTAAGGCAGAAGACTATAATATTTTTCTTAGAGAGTAGGCAGTTTAAAATAGGCTCTGATCTTGAGTTTGAAAAGGACTCTTATTTTGGAATAAAACAAAACAAGCAAAAAAACCCAACAGCATAAACTCTTTTATAAAGAAGGATTTTATGGTGATATTTCCTGGTATCAAATAGTTGGTATCTCTCAGTTTGAGAGATTTTTTGTTCAGTGTGCTAGAATGACTTAAATCATTTTTGTCAAATCAAGAAATTTATAGATTAAAAAATGCTAGATGGATATTTGGAGTAGGGGAATTTGAATGCTATCTGTCAATAGTTAGCATTTCAAATCTGTCAGCAAAATAATAAAATGTGCTTTAGTTGTAGTGGTTTAGCGTATACTGTTCTGCATGTTTAACTTAGTCTGGGAAAATACTTTTTGGTGAAAATGACTGTGAAGTTCCCTTAATGTATGTTTGAGTATTATGATTTAACTGACCATATTTTCCCAGTATAAATCTGAACTCTGTGCAATATTTGCAGAATTTACATGTGGTTGCCCAGAGGATGGTTATTTTGGGCTCATATTTCTGACTAGTAGGAACTGTGGGGACTTGTAGGAACCTTCAAAGCTATTCTTCACAAAAGCAGGCACTAGCAAAATGCACAAATGAGATTCAGAATAATTTAGAATCCAAAAAAGAAGTAACTCGTTAATTTAGTTGATATTCATTGATCAGCTTTGATCTTTCACTCTAAGGAAGCTACAGCCAAAATAAATATCTGACATTCCTTTTTCTGGGAGGAAGTGTTAGACCAATGTACTAAGTCTCCCTTGTAGCACTGTGGGTAATCGTGCCTGTTTTTAAGCCCATGCTAATGAGTGGTGAGGATTGAAACTCTAATTACAATTGACATGACTGGTATTTTAAACTTAAAGCTACGTTCACAATTTTGGATGTTGCTTTTGCTGACATTTTATTCAATGAACAAATGATCTACTTTGTCTAGTAATAATTTCTAGTCATCCCTGACATGTGACAGGTTGTCTGTTGATTTCGTTCTTTTAAGGAATTTGTGAACATTAAGCATGCTTTAAAATAGTGTTAGGCGTAAGATAAATTTCTGGAGATACAAAAGCAAAATCACTACTTGATTCTGTCTGGGAGTAACAGGAACTCTTGTTCATAGTTATTGTGCTTTATGCTGATCTTAGTGATGCAAGAAAGAATCTGTTCTTAAGAACAGAACTTGTACGTTTTTGAACCATGTTTGTGTGCTTTTTTTTTTTCTTCTTTTGTTTGTTTGTTAACATAAGGCCTGAAATTAAACTTGTAGTATTCTGAGGAAAACTAGATACTCCAGCACCCACAGCGGCTATTGATTTTTCTGTTGTTGACCAAATTGGCTGTTGTATACAAAATCAGCTGTTATAAGAGAAAAGTTACGTGCACTGACATGCTGAGCAGGGAAGCTCAAAGCTACTATAAGTAGTTTTTCTAAAAATGAGAACAAATTCACAAACATCTTTTATACTAGAAGTCTCAGTAAATTTGTATAACCCTTCAGAGCTTATTTTTGTAGTTTTATCCGCTTATTTTTTTTCATTTGTCCACAATAATAGAGTGGATTTTGATAGAATTTTTAAATTTTTTGTAAGAATTTGATTCTAAATGTGTCACAAAATTTCCATACTGTGTTAGGATCATGTCCATTATTGTTTATAACAAAAAATACCATTAAGTTAGCAGGAGGCAAGCTGAAAATTTAACCATTGTTATCTTTATAATGTATATTTCCTAAGAAATTAGTGGCATACTTTTATCTGAACTTTTAGGTGCAGTTGCTCTCTCCTAGCCCATGTAAAAGTATGTTTAGGTACTATTTTATTAACAGGCTGTGTCTAGCTGCAGTAATTTGTGTACGTCGTAATGTTCTCTTGACCTGTGACTGATGCTGAGGGAGTAAATTAACTTCTGACTAGACTAGACAGTCTGGGGGCAGCTCCAGAATGTGTGTGGGCAAACACTTCTTGCAGCTGGTTAGTCTTGCAGTGTTTGCAAGAAGGGTTTCATGGACAGTTTCTACTAATTTTTTTAAAACTCACATATAATGCATTTTATGTAAAATATTTGAAGACTGATCTTCTATTAATGTTACTACTTATATGCTTCTGATGATTGTCATTTGCTATCAATCCTACAAGATAATGTCCTACTAGTGTTAGTGATGCCATTTATATTGAAATATATTAAAAATTTATTGCATAGAATAATTGTTTAATTCTCCATCTCTTTTGAGTACTTCAGTAGTTTTAATTAGATTTAGTGGATATTTTGATGTGAATTCAATGATTTTACGAAGTAGCATTTTTCGTTAAGAAACTAGAGTTGTATTTAATGATCCAACAGTGAAGAAGTGGCTTACTCCCTTCAGTAGAATATTTTGAACTAAGAAAAGAAACAGCTCCTAATACAGCAGTTTTGACTGTTGTATCATGTGTTCAAGGTGTATTTATATGTACCACATAAGTTATCTAAAGTGAAATTCAGCAGCAGTAATGCTTTGTCATACACTGAAGTTGATTGTGCCTACCAGAAAAAGAGACAAGTAATCTGTATGTTGCTGTCTGAACTGGAATTCAAGAATAAGGTAGGTTTCACTTTGAAGCACCAGTTGTGTCACTTCAGAAAAAAGCAAGCAGTAGTCTCCTTCCAGAGAGCTAATAGCTACTCAGATAGTAGGACAGTGAAAGAAGGCTAGCAAAAGGCTTTCCTTTTGTAGTACCAGTGGAGTAGGAGAGAGTCAATGTATAAATAAAAGTACAGGAGAGCACACAAATATATGAACAGTAGCTGATAAGGTTGCTTTTATCTCAAAGGTGAGTTCTCAAAAAATGATTAGGATGTGTTTACATTAACATTAAAGAAAATTAATTAAGATAACTATGGAATGACAGTGCAGTCAACTATTCTTTCAAAGTACATGTCATTTAAGTAACTTAACAGTTATTCTTGTGCCACACAGTAACTTATCTCTCATGAGTAGTTGTCTCAAGACTGCAGATATTTGTATGGTATGCCATGTAACTGCTACACTCACTTGCATGTAAACTGAAGTTTGAAGTTTTGATGTGATAACTTTGTAAAACTTCAGCTGGAGATACTTCCATAGGCCCTGTAGGTTACAGCTACCTACACAAGAAAAGTCTGTGTGGTTAGTCTATTTTAGAAAGTGATAAAATATAAATTAGGTCTTGATAGAGAAACTAGGTAAAAATTAAGTCTTTTGGTTTGTTTTCAAAGTAATGATGCTGAAAAACAGATGCAAATATATTACATGAAATGGTTGACACTGCAATTAATAGGAGGTCATGATTATCAAGTTGTAAGGGAGCATTAAAGTCCAGCTGAAAAGAAGGTAAGCTGGAAGCTGAAGGTGATCCAAGCAACGACAGTGCCCTCACTGACCAGGGCAACTGACCAGGGCAGTCATCTCAACATGAACAGAATTGAGTACTGATAATAGGATCTGCTAATAGTCCCAGATATAGCTAAGAGATAAGCCAGGTCCAGGCTCCACCTGGGGAGTCCAGTCAGGAGATAAGAGCCAGAGACAGGTTTGAAGACAAGCTGCAATGTATCTAAGTCCATCCGGGCAACAAGGTCAAAAAGTGTCTGGAGAAGTGCTGTAAGTTGAGTGACTGGATTGAGACAAGAGCCAGAGCCAGGACTGTAGAAAGGTACACTTAATCATGTCACTCAGGCAAGGTCTGAAGATCCAGAGCTGAGCTTAAGTGGATCTCCTGGTGTGTTTGGAGACCCATGGTGAGGCTGGTTGGATTTGCTAAGGCCTGTTAGTGCCCTCAGGGCCCTGACATGTAGTCTGGCAGCCTGTGCCTTCAGGCTGTCGTATTACAGCTCAGGCTGACTTGAAAACTCAAATTACAGTTATTCTTGCATGTAAGATGGCATCACTGGTGTATCTTCATGTCACTCAGTGGGCAAAGAATTATTGAAATACCATGTTGTTTGTTCGACTCAGAGGTGTGTACAATGGGGAAGTTGGAATGTTTCAGCGAAGGAATAACGTGGACAGTCAGGTTGATTAAGTTGTGTGGTATTACGAAGAGTAGCTAAGGCAGATGATAATAGAATAGCAACAGTTCAAAGAGGATTTGAGCTCAAAAGCTTGATTTCAGGACAGAAACTGAAGAGTAAGGTTGCTGATATAAAGTGGACAAAGAAGGAGTGAAATCATCCTCAGTGTTAGCTAGATTATCTCATTCTCATCTAAAACAACTGCTGAGAACGTGTGATTCAGGAAAGTGACCTTCTGTCTGTCACGTTCCATTTGTGAGCCATTTGCTTGTGATGTTTATGAAGTAATACAAACAAAAAATTGGTAACTCTTGAGTAAATTTTTCTTCATAGCTGCCCAACAGCAAAGGCTTACTAACTACATAGATTAATTGACTTTTATGAACAATTATAAACCATAGTTTTGCTGTAATTCTTCAAGGGATTCATTCTTTATACAGCGTCTGCTCTGAAAGTGATGCCTCCTATTTTATTCTCTTGGCCCACAAATCAAAGGCCAGCATTGATGATATGGCAGTAGAGGCTAGCCTTCCCAACAATATTACATTATGTATTGTTGTTGTGTGACAGATGGCAGCAGAGGGGCAGTCTGAAATAGTAGCATCTGACATGGAAGCGCGGGTGAATTTCTTCCTGTTCCCGATGCAAGAAAGGACTCCTTCAGCAATGTTTTTCCCCTTGTCTGGTCAATGGACTCCCCTATCCATTAATATCCAGTGTAGTAAATAGCTTTGATTTTCACTGTCTTTTGAAGTCTTGCAAGGTAGAATCAGAGCTTCGCTTTCTGATTCTGGAAATCTAGTCCAATAGAAAGGATCCTGTAAGTTGTATGACAATTTTGAGACTGTCTGCGTAAAACTTGTTTATTCTTCAGGATTTTTCACCCCATGTCTGTGGCAGACCACTATCTTTATTTGGTGCTCAGGGCTGGCAGCTGCCCCTTCAGTGCTGGGCTGAAACTCCAAGGAATTGAAAACTTGATAATCTTCTGTCTAAAGTCAGACAGAAGAATTAGAAAAAAAATTCTCAGAATGAGTGGTAATACATTAGAACAGGCTTCCCAGGGAAGTGTTGGATTCACCATCCATGGAAGTATTCAAGAAACATGTAGATGTGGCACTGAGGAACATGGTTTAGTGAGCATGGTGGCAATGGGCTGATGGTTGGACTTGATGATCTTAGTGGTCTTTTCCAACCTCAGTGATTCTTTGATTCTGTGAAGCAAAGGTGTGCTACTGAATTCCTTCACGTGTAAAAAATGGCACCCACTGACATTCATTAATGGTTGCTGAAAGTTTATGGAGACCAAACAGTGGGTGTGAGCACAGTGAAGTGGTGAGTGGTGCGTTTCATTACTGGCAACAGTGACATGAAATGCAAGCCACTTTCTGGATGGCTAGGCACATCTGTTACACCACAAAATGAAGAGCTCTTATTCACTGCTGGTGAAAATGCATAGGTAACACTGATGACGGTGTTGAAAAATGGTGTTTTGTAGTTGAGAATTTGCTTTGTCAAGTAGTGTTATTGTGCTCTTTGTGTCTGTTGTAGTTTCTACAAAAATAAATAGGAGATATTACTTTCAGAGCAACCTACATACAGTTGAGTAGTTTACGCTAGAAGTGTTTGAGGACATTAAAATAAGAACGAACTTGCCTTAATTTATCAGCTATGTTTTGTAGACCTTGAGATTTGGTTGAGATTATTCAAATAAGTGTTGCTTAAACCTCTACACTCAGTCAAATAGGAAGGCAAAATCAAGAGAATAGGATGGGGACAAAAAGCAAGACCATGCTTTGCCATAAAACAATTTGAGTACATTTCCTGTATCTTTGCATTTCTTGTCTAGTTTTACATAATTCAAAGGCTCTTGTTCAAAATGCATAGGCTTCCCTAACACAGGGGTGGGCTGTGGAACATTAGTTTCATTCCTCACAGTTTTGGAATTAAACCCTTTGACTTTTGTTGTTCTTGCTATAAAGAGAGCATAGTTTTTCTTAATGTCTAGTTATATGAATGTATGTGTGGGGAGAAATTTGACATTTACTGAGCACAAACAGCAAATATGTCACCTGTATATTTTGTCTTTACTCCCCACATTGTTTTCCCCAATTCCTTGTTAGCTTTATTAGGCTTTCTAACTAAACAGCACTGAGCTTTTGGGATTAGAAGCAGACAAAGAATAAATCAAACTCTGTATACTATGCTCTCAGATTAAAAAGGAACAAAAAGTTGAAACAGGAGGAGGAGTGAAGTGGCTTCATAGTTATGAAAAATGAAGAAGTCACCTACATTTTCATTTGAATCACTGTAAATGAGAGGAACATAACTCCATTTAGTTAAATAATATAATATTCAGTTGATAGTTGATACATGCTATGCAGCGTTTTTGGTATTACTTGTCTTTCAGCTGACTTGCCTACAAGAGGTTTCCATTGGTCCACAGGCAGCCTGCCTTCTCAACTGTATGATCTGAGATGAATTTCTAAGATTAGGTTTTCTGCTTAAGAGTAGTGTGTAATGAAAAGTTGCTGATTGGCAGCTGCACAGGTGGCAGTTATTCATTGGTCCTCTGCCACCTGACAGTCCATGAACATCTTATGAATTATAGATCATATTGCTGAAAGATGATACATCAAATCTAGTGAGTTTTATGATTACCACAAATATTGCTTAAAAACTTTGGGGTAATTCATAATGTCCTAAGCCCCATTCTCTAAAGTATTTCTAGTCTATACACTACTGTCTGGGGTAGGCTAGAATAATTAGAATTATTTGCATGAAGGGATCTAGAAGCACTTACATGACATTAGATCCAAATAGTTACTGAGCTTATATATACCAGAGGGTTGAGAAACAGTCTGGTGTCATCCTGGGGCTTGCTCAAAGTTCTTTTGGGATGTGAAGCCTGTGTTTGCCTGGGTACTGGTGTGAACCTGTGCTACCTCTGTGAATTTTTGCCTCAAATGTTCCTCAGCTCAAGTAGTTTTCATCGTGTATACACTTGTGGCATGCATGCAGCCACCTAGCTAATTCTCCTGTAATGCAGGATCTCAAAGAGCATGATAAGAGACACTTACATAGCTCTGCAGGAGTGTGTTATCCCTGCCTGTGTTTGCTGTCTGACCACAGCTGAGCTGTGGGAAGGGCTGCAATGCCTGAAGGCGGTGGCAGCTAATGGAGCTAGATTTTGTCCTGGGGACTTCACTGGAGTGATACAGGTGGCTGCAGTGATCTGCTCTGCAGTGATCTGCTGCAGTGATCTGCTCTGATCCTAGGGCAGTGCTGGGATCTGGAGCTGTGCTTGCGTAGTGCTGTGGTTCAGCTGATGCCACGGCTGTTGTGAGCATTTCCTTCTCTGTGGAATAATTATAGCAGAACCCAAAAGAACTAAAGTACTTAGTACTTAGAAATATTAAACAAGTTGTATTTCCAAAGGCAAACCAGTTTAGCATTTAGCTTTGAAAATGTACACTAAGCCATGGGTCAAATGCTAGAAGTTATCGTCATGTTTATTCAGTGTATTTAGATGACTAGTGCTTCTTTTTGTAAATAGATTTGCCTGATAATAAAGCACAAAAAGTTCCTGCCCTAGCTATTAAATGCACACCTGGAATATATATATTTTTTGCATATGAACTTTTATGTTCTTATGCAGTATTCATACATTTCTATTTCAGTGTAGGTCTTTCTTTGCTGCTTAATACAGAAATGACAGTACTGTAGATTAAACAAGTCAGTATTTCTCTCATCCATCCAGAAACCAACTTTGCAGTGTTTATAATTAGCACTAGTTTGCAAGCAAATAATGCCGTTAATGTTTGAGAGTGTAGTTGTGTGTAAGTGGGAAATTTGCTTTGCTTCCAAACCCAGAAGCTATTTGTGCAGGTTATACTACACAACAGAGCCACATGGTTTCCACATGGACTGTTTGGCATTATAAACTATCCCATATTTTATTTATGTTGTAAGAATAATAAATATATCCTGATAAAAATAAAATATCGTAAATGACTGATAAGTCATTGTCACTTTAGTTACAGTATTACAGTAGTAAATCTACTACCAATAAATCATCCCACTGTATTTACCTTCCAGAAGTTCAGCTTTATGAGCCTTCTATATAACAGTGCATTATATTAGACCTGAATGCTGTGATCTGAACTGTAACTGAAATGATTTAAAAATGTCATTGATGTCTGCATTATACATGAAAGAACATTTTACTAACTTGTTTTTAGTTTATTAAATTGCAGCACTAGATGAGGCTGGGTGCTATAGAGAGTTCTGACCTGGCAGATTTTTCATTTTCTTCCTGTTCAGAATTTCAGTTTTTATGGTGACTGTAAACTGTGATGCTTCTGTTATTCCTGATAAATGCCATAATAATCATAAATAACCATTCTTAGAAAACCAATTTATTATTATCTATTTTGTGTGTCAGAGGGCTCAGTCCAGCATTTGCACGTGCACGCTTGCTGGTTATCTGATCATTCAGTCTCAGAATACTTAAAACTCCATTCAGACTTCCTTCTTAATGAGTACCTCCACCCTTCATGAGGTTTCCTCTTGGACTTCTTTTCATCTCTGTGCTGTGATCTGATGTGTGCCATAGTATCTACTTTTGTTGAATATAACTCCAACAGTTGACCAAAAGGGGGTGCTAATAGATCAAACAGTCAGATGCGTTTCATGAAGAGGTTAAGGAGTCTTTTTTTTTTCCTGCCATTAATTCAATCTCAACTCCTAGATTAGATCAGGTAAATACAAGTTTTTGTATCTAGGTGTTGTATAAAATGCCAGTAAGTGTTGCTCTTTGTGGAAGGCAAATTCATGCCTTGTGAATATGGCTGCTTGTCATCTTCTGCTAGGCTTGCGGGCACTTTTTTTTGATATTTCCTGAGCCTCTGTGTCTGCTGTCCTCTTCCTCAAGACTTAACGCATGTGTGGTTAAATAAACAGATCATATAAGTGTTAAATACTGGTTGTTAGCAGACTTTTAAGAACTTCATGTTTGATAATTTTAAAAAGTTGACTACAGATATCCAGAGTTACAAATGTAAATGTTTAAGCCAAATGCCTTAATTTCTTTTATCCAAATATCACAGAAAACATATGTGTTTGAGTGTTTGGTTTCTCCAGTTCAACAGAACTGGTTAACGGCATCAGCAGAGCTAGGGCCTCTACTGTCAGAAAGGGAAGAAGAGACATATGTCTGCAGAATCAAGGAGCTCAGCTGTCTCCTTGTTATACAGTGGGATAAGATAGTCAAGAGACTAGAGACTGGTGTATGTGCTGTGCAGAGAATTTCAAATGCCATCTTAATGGGCCCCTCCATTTGTATAGCAGAGTTACAGAATCTGTTTGTGAATTTGCTGACTGTGGAAGGGGAGCAACCTCTTCCCATAGAAGACATCCATGTGGTTAGCTGGTCATGGAATTTGTTTTTCCAAAATAAGGAAAACTTACTCAATTTTTTGAACTCTACAAATGCAGGGTTTCAGTTGTATTCATCATTCATTCATTGTTACTGAGCTAATGGGAGAGTATTTTTTTACAAATATTTACCAAGAAGGCCATGTAGTGTACCCTTTGCCAACTTTCTACTCCTCTCTCTGTTCAGTATAAAAGAACTTCAAATTTACTGTGAGATCCTACAATAACAAGTTGTAACCACAACCCAGTCTGGATGTAATGTTCAAGTCTATAATGCTTCTCTAAAGGACTGTACATTAGGGAAGAAAAAGTGACCTTAGCTTTTCAAAAATTCTTAACAGTGAAACCCGTATGTGTCACTGAAGTGTGTTGTTTTATAGCAGATCTTAAAGCAAAGTTCATGCTGCGCTAGGCCATGATTAGACTCATGCTAAAGACAAAATTGTATTATGACTAGTTATATTTTAAGTGAAATGCAGCCATTAGTATTATGAAATCATCATAAATGGTGGAAATGATAAAATGATGATAGCGTGAAACAATTATACATCAAATGTATATATATACATACAATTATAGATCAAATTTAAGGAATTTAAATGACCACACATTTGGGAAGGGAAGGAAAGGGAGAAAATATCACTTTTGTAATTGTAAACCAAATGACATTTTGAGTGGTGGTGTTCTCTCTGGGCAAAAGGACCTGCTCCAGGTTGATGCCAAGTTAGCTGTGTTTGTGGAAAGACAAAGATACCTCTATGTTTGTGTTAATGTTCAAAGAATGAAACAGGTATCTTCCATTAATACAGTGACTATATTTTAGAGAGGAAGTATCCTTGAGGAGAAAGGAGTTGGTGCCAGATGCATCTCCAGCAGCCATAGCCAGGCCTCCTTGTTGGCAGAAATAAAGACTTCTTAGAGACTAGAAGAACTTGCGTAAGGTTTCCTACAGTCCAAGAAGCTGCAGAGTTGATTAGCCTCATACTGAGCGTGTGGGAAAGTACCAGGAAGATCAGAGAGGACATGAGTGACTTTTTAATAAACCTTAATTTTACTTTTGTCTAAGTCACTTTGAGTTTTTTGTTTGTTTGTTTTAAAGGGCTAACTATTCTAATAACCGCTGGCTTTTACATTTAAAGCTTGTTTGTTCATCAGTAGGGAACTCACTGTAAGAAAAATGCTTGCGCAAATCTGCAGCAGAGCTTTGGCCAGCTTGAAGTCTCATCACACTTAGTTTGATAGATAGTAAGTGTGAAGGAAGTTTGTCTGATCTGTATTTTGAATGGGAGGTTAACGAACCTAGAAGATAGCAAGGTTTAATGTTGCTAGCTGTTATCTCTAAAACTCTCTGTAGAGTTTCTAAACTTTAAAATTAAAATACTCATATATTTATTTAAAATATTCTGTGTACAGTATTTTTAAATCAGAGCTTGGTTCATTGTGGAACAGGATGAGAAATGGGACTTTCTCCTCTTATGACATCAACCTGAGATTTTTGGCCTGGGGAAAAAAGACTAAGTAGTTGAAAAACGCAAAATGTGATAATGTGTATCCATGTTGCTTAGAAGGAAAAAAAAGAGGAAAGCAGATTACAGTTCCAGAGGTGAGAAGAAAGGAGAATCATAGGAGGATGGAATAGTAAAAAGTATGTTTTATACTTAAGCAATTCAGTCTGTAAGAGAAGTTTTCTAAAGGTTTGGGATATATGTAGGCAGAGTCAAGTATTAATTGGGAATCTTGTGAGAATTGCTTTATTGTTGCGGACAGAATAAAAGGTTGAGATGGAGTAGTCACTTCAGTTATTTAGATCATATGTTCATTAAATTTAAAGATTAAGTAAGCGTTGACAAGACTGTATGACTGATTTGTGAGGGTAAATGTGTGTGTTGATATGATACTTCCGGTTGTAGGAGTTTGAAAAGAGAGTGTTATGGGAAAGAGGTTTCCTTCCTCAGTTTAGTGTCTGGCATAAGGGAAACTGTGCAAGGAAACTTGGTGAAAATTAAGTAAGTTTTCTGGGAAACAGTAACTTTTTAAATTTTTAAATACTAATATTTCAGATTGCACAGTATTTTCAAGTTGCTGATGTTTCTAGGCTCCAGCATACTTTCCAATGAGATGAAACAAATGGTAGTACCAAGAGTCTGTCATCTTTGAAGCAAAGCTGGTGTTTTATATATCCTATACAGAGTCCTCCATGAACTTATGCCTCAAATTCCTAGTCTAGTCCAAATACCTGTTTTCAAACAATTTTCAGTTAAAAAGTTCTTAAAGAAAATTCCACCTCCCTTTAATCACGACCTGGGCAGAAGGCTGCATATTGAAGGGAAGAAGGTTGCTAATTCCAGGGGCAGAGAGCTTTTTCTAAAGTGGTGAAAAGGAGGAGAAATTGACTTAGCAAAAACTGTCTGTCTGCCTTTGAAGAAGCGAGCTAAAACATCATGAAGAGCTGTAAGGTGGGATGCCTTCCAATTTATCCCATCTGACTGATATCTTGTGCAAAAAACTTAACTCATCCTGTGTGCAGTGTAGAGACATCTCAGAGAAAGATTCTGTCCACTTTTAATCTGGTGGGATTTTTACGAATACGTACGTGTTCTTCTCTCTCAGCTTTAATGGTAGGAAATTTTTATTTTTTCTGCAAAGGCAGAAATTTCCAAAATGAGCAATCACCTGAGTAAAAAGTATGTCAGATGGCATAATGCTGAGTGGAAATAATTTTGGAAGGGCATGGCATTTATGCTTTTTAGAACTGCTAAATGCTTTTTCATATTAAAAAGCTGGCTCAAACTCAATTTGAAATTTTGTTCAAATTGCATTTATATTACAAAGAAAATGTGTTCTTCTCATCAGCATAATTACTCCAATCCTGGCACACTCAAACACATTACGTCTTCCTCAGACCTTTTCATAGAGCAAGTTTCTGAAAGCTTCCTGATATATATCAAATTTTTTTCATTTGAGTTCTCTACAATTTGATTGTGTGGTTTGATATCTTTCTTTGGCCACATATTAAGTGATATAGTGAATACCACATCATATAGTGTTCTAGAATAATTATGAAAGCTATTTTGATACTAAAATTCCTGAGGAGATAAGGAGATAAACTTTTTTTTTCCTTTTTTTTTTTGTACTTCTCAGCTACTTCCTTCTGGAAGTTAAGTGTTGAGCTCCTGTTTTAGGATAACTTCTTGCTTGCATCTAAAAGCATCTTTACAGCATATTGCAGTATTATTGTATCCTTTTTTATGACTTACTTGCTTGATATGTGCAAACTAAAAAATGAAAGCTATGTTTAGCCAGAAGTTCTCTGGAACAGAGATTTTGAGGTAACAGAATAGTTATCATCTGGATGTGACATTCTTGCATTCCTTGGCTTCCTCAGAAACTTTGCTTTGTTCTTCTAAATACCCTTAGAAGCAGTTTTTGTCATTTCAAATACATGTGTTGGTCCATGTCGCAAAGTTGTGTGATTCTATACACTTTATTTGTTGAGTTCAGTTTTCATGACATAGAGACTTTTTTTTGTCATTACTGGAAAATTAGAGGTAATTTAGTAGCATGTATTCTACTTTAGGCATATATATTGGTGGGAATCTGCATTTGAATTATCACTGAACTGAACTTGTTTTATAATATTATTGTGACTTACTTTATAGTCACTAATTTCAAATTCCTTTCTAGTGTAGGTTTTGCCTCCTCAAAACTTTGCCAAGCCAATATTGTCTGAAATTTGAATGCTCATTTAGTTAACATGCTACATCCAATGCAGCTATTCTCTTCTACATAGCATTGTAGTTGTTGTTTCCAGTTGATTGTGTTCGTATTTTCAAATGTGGCACTGAAGGACATGGTTCAGTGATGGGACTTGGTATGCCAGGTTGCTGGTTGGACTTCATGATCTTGAAGGTCTTTTCCATCCTGGGTTGTTCTACGAATCTGTGAAATGTGTAGTCACCAGAATCCACAAGAATTGGAGAAAGATTTAAAAATGGAAGACATGGGTAGTTGCGTGCATCACAGGGACTCTAACCTTGGCTATACCTTCCATGTTCTCATGTCTTAGTAATATTCTTTGTAAGGTATGCTGTTGTAATTCTACAGGTTTTCAGTGACTGCATGCTATTTATCCCTCTATCCTTTTAAAGTATTATCTGTTCAACAATTACAGTATACTTGGAGGTGGAGATTATGTTTGTTAGTGTTGCAGATTTTCTGAGAGTCTTGGAATTCTGATTTAAAAGCTGTTCAATTTTTTAAGACAGTTGTGGATGATTTCCTGAAAAGATAGTAGTGTTAAATCACTGGAAGTAAATTTGTAAGCATCCCAGAGGCAAAATCTAAAAGTTCTCTTGCATCTGCAAGTATGTCTGGCTTCCCAAGTTGAGTAATCTTCTGAAGAACAGTTGAAACTTAAGTGGCTTAGCCCCTGGTTAGTTGTTTGTATTCCTGCACTTTTGTGCCTCATCTGTTTAAAATGACCTTAATTAAACATGAAGCACACTACTAGCTCGGAGAATTGTGCTTTCTGGCTTGCTTCACATGCTGTTACATTGTTTTGCCAAAAGATGATTTGCACTCAAAAGGCCCAATCCTGACATCAGTGACATAATGCAAATTAACAGCAAATTCTGTTTCTTAATTCAGTGATGTGGGATTGGATTCCATGTTTCCATCTGTACCTTGCAGGTTTAGCAGTTATGCAGAAAGATTGATCATATTTCCTGGAAGCTAATAAATTGGCCTGTACTGATTTAGGAATGTGGCAAAATGGTTATTAACTTTGCCCACTCAAAGACAGAAAATTTTGTTTGAATTATCAGCTTAGAGTCTTTGTTCTGCATGTTGATTTTTCTTTTTGCTTTAAAAAAAAAGTTAATGTTCTGGTTTGAAGTATAGAACTGGAGCTTTCCCATTACAAATAGATTTAGGATTTTTTTCCTCTGATGCCATCATTTTAAGGATCAGAGTTCCAGAATACTTGCAGCAGCCTTGTATTTTTCTGTCTATTCGTGACAAACCAGCTACTGTACATTCATATAGAGCAGTACAGTCCTTGCCACTGGCAGTCTCTCTGTGACAGAGAGCCTGTAGGCTGACATAAAGTGCAGCCTGTTGTGAACTGCTAAGTGGGAGTCTGCCAAAAACTCAGCAGACAGAACTAATTGGGGAGAAAAAGGATTTTTGTGCCCTCATCTCTCGCTCTTCAATTTTTTTTACAAGACGGATATTGTTAAAGTAACTTGTTTATGTAAGATTTGTCTGCCTCTATTTTCTCATTGCATGAATCATTTTTTAACTTCAAGTCTTGCACCGCAGGTCACTGAGCACTTCCACATGGCGGCTGGCACAGGACCAAACTCGAGACACGCAACTCATCACAGTTGATGAAAAATTGGTAAGGGTTTTCTACTGCATACTGCTATGATACAGCCTTCAGGGTTATTTCTACACAATAGGCATTCAGTGTGGTATTCTGTGCTCTTCTAGGAAAGCCATACAAATGCTAGCTACAAAGCAAAAATCCTTCATACATTTTTTAAAAGGCAGCATGAGTAAAACAAGTATGTGAAGGAAATATGGCATTCCAAGTATTAAGCAATATAAAGTGATGAGTACCTTGTTTATTATTACATTGTGGTCAAGGATCAGTATGAGCTGTAATTTATATCAAGTTTTCTGTTTTGGAAATCTGAGTATTCTTCTGTGTAGTAGAATCATACAGAATTTGCCAGCTTCCTAAAATTATCTTAATTGCGGCCCATATTACAAAATAGTGTGCATAAAGAAGCGTGCAAGGTTATTGTTACTATGTACATATATTCTAGCTTTTGAATATGCATGAAGGTTGGATTACAACTAGGAACAAACGCATAACATTCTTCTGCTAATCAGTAGCAGATCAGAAATTTGGCAATCTTTTCTTGTAAGTTCTTCCATAATGTGTGGTCTGTTACTCTAGATGCAACCTGACACTTATGTTTACATTATTCAATAGTATAATTTTTGTAAGACTTCTGGAGGGAATGCGTCACAGCAGAAGCATGCTTTTCATTGGTTTTCATATCACTTTTGAATCTTCAGGAAAAAAAAAAAATTCCCATCATATATACCAGACAGTTCATATTGTATCTGCTAGCTTGTAACCCTGAAGCTATGTTAACTACTTACAAACAAAAGAAATATTTGGGATTTGTATTTATAAATGGAATATTTGTACTGATAACTACAAGTTGAGACAGCTGAAGGTTAACAGATTATTAGAAAAAATGCACCTAGTTTGACAACTACACAGGACTTTTATTTCTCATAGTTTGTAATATAGATTTAGCAATAATAAATTTTTACCTGTCTGTAGATACTGTTTTTTGGTAATTTTTTTTCTGAATTTAAAAATTTATAACATCATTCTGGGTTCAAAAATAAGGGAAAAAATAATACTGTGTTTTAGCAGGGATGGTTATCTTGCTAATCTAATTGCATAACGTGGAATTCAGGAAGTTTCATTTAACGTACAGAAGTTCATGAGTCACTGCGTAAATAAGATGCACCAAGTCAGTAGACCTGCATTTCCCTAGACATTTTATAAATTCAGTTTGATTATTGTAACACTGTTCTTTAATGTATAAAAAAATATAAATAGAATATTTATAATACCTGAATTTACAGCATCAGATTTCCCTGTTGTGACCTCCAGTGATGAATACGTAGATCTGAAAGAGGCTGCAGTGCAAAGACAGACCCACAAAATAGATACTCTTTTATCTTTCATTTTATAGTTATGTGTACATTATCCTAAGTTAGGGTTTTGCATTACCCTGTCTGTCTAGCTATTAAAGTTTATCCTTACCGTTGAGTTAAAATGATACTACTTTGAAATGCAACTGTTCTGTTCTCTCAGTATGAGTGTAAATGAATTGTAAATGCCATGGTTGTTTCTAACATCTCTGTATGTTCTTATCAAGTTGAATGCACTCATAGTCGTTGGGATGTTTTTGAGATCTGATGTTAGTAGCCATTGGATCATTTTATTCAAGTCCACTGTTTGCTTCTCAGCTGTAGAAACATGTAAACTAAATGATCATTTTATCCTCAGCTATTTTGAATATTAGATTAAATGTCAGATTAAAGAGTATTTTCCTATAATAATGTGCACATAGGTACACATTCTAGATGCGAAAATATTTTCCCCCATATTCTTGTTGGGTCTGAAACAAAACGATATCAAATTAGAGTAAAATTTCTAAAGTTTCGTTTGTATATTTATATATGTTTTCGAAGAATTATTCCTACTGCCATAAAAAGTCCAGTAATTGATAATAGAGCTATATATCCCATTAGAAAGAAGGGCCTTCTTTGTGAAGTTTAATGTGGTTTTCACCTTTTTCAGGGTTTTCAGAATTTCTCTAGACATGCATTAAACCTTGTGAATAAATCGAGTGCTGTATTAATACATTCGAGATTTTTGCGGTATATTTCCTAATTTTAGGTAGGATTACTTCCAACATATTACAAGTAATTTAATTGGTAATTTTTCAAATGATGTTACAAGGCATAATAAAACTTCTATTTCTCTGCAAGTTGTGATTAAACAATATTCCAGAAGTCAATACTTAATATTTAATTTAAAAAAAAAAAACCCTCATTTTTCTTACTGCCAGATATAGGCATCTATATTTGGAAGTCATTAAGTTATATTTCGATGAATTTGTTGGCCTTTTCATATAGATATGTGTACATATTTTAAGTCTGACATCACCTTACAGGTAGTTTTTATGTATCAGAAAGAAGATGCAGGAATGGGAAGAAAATGCAATATGGTTCTCCATTTGCTGTATTCCTTTTGTCACTCATATTTTGAAACTGATCTCTGTGAGTTGATGATTTCAAGGCTAATTCAGAGAAACATTGTGGCTATTAAAAACTTCTAATTGGTTATTGTAATTGAGTCTATTTTCAGTACCTCTGTGGACTTCATATTCCTACGTGAGCGTACACTTAACTAGAACCTGATCGACAGGAATTCCTTTGAATTACCTGGAATCATGTTTGAATCCAAAAGAAACAAAATATTCCTTGTCTTGGAGAACACAAATGACATAGAAGGGGGAAAAGTATCATAACGTTGAGTTACTAAGCAGTAGTCATTTGTCTTCGTACTGCAGCACAGCATGTGTTGAATACGATAGAAAAATTAGTTCCATCGAAATAGTGAAAAATGAATGTGATACAAATATAGGATTACTGATATTGGAAAAAAGTGGGATTTCTAAATACTATATGCTTGGCTTATATGGAACACGTTCAAAAACTAATGTTTTTGTCTCCATTACTAGTCATTTTCTGCAAGCGTTGAATAAAATAAATTTAACAAGCAGTTAAATCCAAATAGCGTAATACAAATTGAACAAAGGTAAACAAAAATACAGGTCTTGCATCATATTTTGAATCTCTGGCCACCAATTAGGTCATATTCCAAGAGTCTGGACAAATAGCTGGGTGAAAAGTAGTCTCTCAAGACTCTACTTGCATTAGGAAATTTAGGCTATGGAGGACAAAGGCTGTCAGCAGCAAATTTCCCTCAGGTAGTGTTCCAAACAGTTTAACTGTTTGCATGAATTAAGTAACATGATTTCCGTGTTGATTATATCAGGCTGTGGTAGTTTTGCTTAAAATCGAGTTCAAGATTGAAAAAAAAAAAAAAAAAAAAATTAATTTTTTGGTTTATTTGTGACTCTGTTATTAGTCAACATAAATAAATTACCTGTGAATTTTCAAATAAAATGTATAGAGTTGCAATAAAAAACTTGATCATGACTCTCTACTAGACCTTTACAAGACCTCTCTTAGTAGAGAGAAGTACCCCTCATTTCACAGTCGTGTCTTATTCTTGTCATCGGTTTTTGGCAGTATGTACATTTGTGAACAACTGTTGTCAAGAGTGAAGTACAAGTAGAACTCACAAAGAATTGCATCCACTGCCATCAAACCAGTCTGATCGATTAGTTTCACAACAAGGTCAAATACCTAGTTTTATGGTTTTGTTGCTCTCTTTTATGTTTTAATAAAAAACATCAAAAATTAAAATAAATTTTGTATCTTTATATACTTTATTATGTGTTTTATGTGGACTACTCTGAAAGTAATGCCTCCTATTTTACGATGTTGGCCTGCAATGTAAGAGGCAGATGTTGGTGGTATGGCAGTAGAGGCTGAACCTTCCTGCCAGTATTCCATTACATTTTGCTGCTGTGGAGCAGATGGCAGCAGGGGGGCAGTCTGACAAAATGGTGTCTGACATGGAAGTGCACATGAAGCAAAGGTGTGTCATTGAACTCCTCCATGTGGAAAAAATGGCACCCACTAACATTCATTGACACTTGCTGAACATTGATGGAGGCCTAACAGTGGATGTGAGCACAGTGAGGTGGTGGGTGGTGTGTTTCAGCAGTGGTGACAGTGGGTCACCTCTGCTGCTGCAGATTTTTATGAGCGTGGCATGTAGGCTCTTGTTCTTTGCTGGCAAAAATGCACAGCTAACGATGGTGACAGTGTTGAAAAATAGTGTTTTGTAGCTGAGAATTTGCTCTATCGAATAGTGTTATTGTGCTCTTTGTATCTTTTGTTTCCATGGAAGTAAATAGAAGGCATTACTTTTGGAATAATCTACATATATGTGGCCCAGGACAATTCCTCTTCACTCATTGTTGCCCACGCAACCCAAAAGATTGGTCACCTGTGGCCTAGACACTTCTGTGAAACCTGGTGTCTGCAGTTGTAGGTGCCGTATCAAATTACCCCCGAGTATTTACCACTAAACTTTTCTATAGTGGTTAAATGATACCAATATTAGAATAATATTTCAAAATTAGAACTTGCAGAAAATAACCATTGCATCTCAATAGCAGAATGTTTCACCAGTAACATACAGTCTGTGGCTCAGAACAAAAATGAATGCAAAGAGCAGTTGAAGAGTTCGGTCACTTGGGAAATTCTAGAATTGTTGTGGAACAGTGGTTAAGGATCAGCTGTTAGTTGCGGCTGTGTTAGATGTTTATATTTTGTATAAGGCCAAGATGAGATAGAATGGATTGCTGCACAGAGTTAAGCATTCAAAAAAGAATGCTATCAAGTGCAATAGAAATGGTACAAAAGTGTTTGTGAAGCATGGCAGGTATGTATAGGGACAGGCTGTGTTACAGGCATGACAGGCTAACTGAGGTAATGCAATTGACACTTCAGCTGCTGTCCTAAAATTGTTTTTTTTTCTATACTGTGGTTTTTTTCAGCCTTCCAATACTTGAAGGGAGCTTATTAACAGGAGGTGGTATGACTGTTTACATGGGTGGATGATGATAGGACAAGTGGGAATGGTTTTAAACTACGACAGGGGAGATTTAGGTTAAATATTAGGAGGGAGTTTTTCACACAGAGGGTGGTGACACTTGGGAACAGGTTGCCCAAGGAGGCTGTAGATGCCCCATCCTTGGAGGCATTCAAAGCCAGGCTGGATGTGGCTCTGGGCAGCCTATCTAGTGGTTGGTGACCCTGCACACAGCACAGAGGGGCTGAAACTAGATGATCGTTATGGTCCTTTTCAACCCAGGCCATTCTATGATTCTGTGTCTTATTATTGAAGATCAGTAGAGGGCCAATTTCCTTCTGGTTGTAGACAGACTTCTACGTAACAGTCGTTGAAGATACCATGTGTGTCACAGTATACATTAAATTTGGTGCGGAAAATATGACCACTTTTTCAGAGCTCAGGAATTCATACTTTTCAGACTGTGTTCAAGAGGATTGTCAGTGCTGCATACTACAGCAGCCTGGGCCAAAGCAGATTAATAACTGCTGTGAAATGTGGATCAGGAGTCTTAGTGGCTTCCTCTTGGCTGTCCATAGGTAACAGTTAGTGTCTGTTGTGTTTACTATGGGATAATCCAGGAGTAGCAGTGTATCAGTAGGATTCTCGGAATGCAAACTCTTTGGGAAAAAAAGCATGCACGGACATTCAGTAGCCAGTTACAGAAATACTTAGGTTCATTTTTGTGCAAGTCTGCATTATTAGCAATCGTCACACAGTGTTTTCTGGATAAAACCATGTTGTACAACTTCATCCAAATCCCAGTGTTGGATGAAGATTGGAAAATAGTGAAATTTTACATTCTTAATTTGAACAGAGATGTGTGGACTTACGTATATATTATAATAAACAGAGATAATACTGCAGCTTAAAATAAAATATACAAACAAGTGAAAAATAGCCTGGAATGATGAAACTTCTTCATGTATCAGTCTGATTGTCTACAGTGCTATGAAACAGGACATAGCAAATAAAACTTCAGCATGCTTTGCAAAGTGTGATCATTCCCAGCAGCGTTTCCCAAGAACCAAGAGTATATGCTATGCTTTACTCTGAAAAACAATACAGTAATGTGTCGTAAAATTAAGTGTGAAACAGTGTGACATTCCATTTGAAGACTGCTTATAGGAGCTGTTTTTGCAACTCAGTGAAGAGGAATACTTGGCAAAGTATGCATTTATTAAAGACAGGCTTACTATATTTTCTTTTCTTGAAACTACTGTTCAGCCAAGAATTCTCCAAGCATTACAACTGTGTTAGTTAATAAGGATATAGTGGATGTTCTGGTTTTTTTGTGTTTTTTTTTTTTTTTTACATATTGTTAACCCCTTACAGGTTATTCCTTAAGAGAGAGTTCAAGCTGTTCCTAAAGCGTTTTAATAGGATAAACAATTTAGAATAATCTTTTCTTCATTTAGTCTGCTCTAACTGCAGTATTTATTCAACTGGTTACAGTAACGAATTCAGTTTAGGACAGCGTTCCTCTTTAGGTGAGGAATGTAGCAAAGAGAATTTTATGTGCCTTGTACTTATGGCTCTGTGATGTGGGTGGCAAAGTTTGATTCAAAGAATAGGTACCTTAACAGCAATCTCTATGGGTTTCAGATGGAGATACCACTATTATCACCCTTTTCCTGTTTTCTTCTTCCCTCAAACTTCTTTCTTGTAGGCTGTATTCCTTCTGTTTGTTTTTTTCCTCGATTAGATCAACAGCTTCCATTAAGTTGTATTCTGGGAGTATTTCAGAAGTAATGCATTCTTTCAGTACAAGTGAAATATTCAAGAGAAAGCTAAATGTTCACAGATAATAATACAGATGCATCTGCTTGAATTACAAATATTTAATTTAAGTGTGGACTTGCATTGAATTAAATACTCAAGCACTTTTATTATAGTCACTGCTAGTTTGTGTGCCTGAGATCTTTATTGCAAAACATAATCTTTAAAAACATTGCAATTTTTTTTTTCTTCCCTGGGAAGATTAACAATGCTACTCTGGGCAGAAAAAAAAAAAAACCTTGGATGTCAAGCTGTTGATATGACATTTAATATTTAAAGGTTTTAATAGTTCTGAAGAGGGTAATAATTTTCATTTCATGTACACCATAGTGGTGTACCAGAGTAATGTATTTATTTCTAAACATTGATAGTCAGTTTAAATAACATGGCAGTTTCTTTTGTAGTTTTGACTGGCAGTTGGATTTGGTCTTGAGTACAGTACAAGCTCAGGTGTGTGTAGCTATGGATAATGTAGCTTTTTACATGTTTTCAGCACTGCTAATTCACTATGTTTTGCTGTTTGGCAATTAAATCCTTCTTCCATTAGAATATTCTAGCTCAGTTCAGTCTATAGTGCTTGCCACAACTCCTTTTTTAAGCAGTTATAGTTTGATGAAGATTGCAGTGGTTTAGAAAACCTGGTTGGCTAGATACCAATAGACAGCTTTCTGTAAGAATGTCTGCAGGCAACAATTTACTTCCTTAGATGAAGAAAGCTCCTGTGCCTTTAAACAGAGAAGCTAAGGAAATTCTAATCAAATTTGCTGTCTTTTAAGAGCAGTGAGTACTGCTATATGAGTAAACTGCAGCTTGATTTGTTTATTTTTTCATTTTAGATAACTATATTTTGCAGATAGCCCAGAACTCAGGGTAATCCATAGTGACCCAAGTGATCCCTAGTTATATCAGTGTGCTGCAATTACATCCTCATCACTATATAGGTATACTTCTTTTTAGGATAGGGTAAATGATTTGGATTTCATCCTGAGTGCCTTTTCTTTGGGTGCATGGTAGTGCTATCTCTGTTGAGTATTGAAAGGAGTGTCTGAGATTGAAGTTACACAACCTCCTAACATCTCGAGTGTCTGTTTTGTCTGGACTTCCTTCGTGCAGCATTCTTGTGCAGAAATTTCAAGGCTTTAGTCTGGGAGCACTGTGTCAAAGAATATTGCTCTTTGAAGGGTATGCAGAAAGTTTTTTTTGTTTCATTACATAGTATTTTATTTTCTATCAAAGAATACTCATTCTGAAGAGCTTGCTACAATGGCTGTTCAGAACAAATTAAGGGAGTATTGTGCCATGTTTAGTTTGTGTGGTTTCCAACAGGTTATTCAAGTTGCAAATGCTTGTTTGGTTTTCTAAGACCAAATATGTAAGCAGTGTTTCTAATCTGCTTGTAAGAACAAAAGTAAGCTGTTGATATAGTCTAGTAATCAAGAGGAGGAAAGCAGTAACTTCATTTTTGGACCTGTTTTGTTAAGTAGTTTTGCTTTTCAAAGACTAGGTCATCTTTTCATGTTCTCACAAACAGTGCCGTTATTCCCAGCTTGTCTAGAATACTTAAATAGTAGCCCGTTATGAAATATTTGGTAAATAACATGAATTCTTTTTGTCTTGCGAGGAATAGCAATTTGGTAAAGAATTCTGAAATCTTGTGCCTCTAAGCACACCAATTTACTGAAGAGCTAATAATTCTAAATGGAAAAAAAAAAGTAAGATTTCCACCCTAAAATTTTGAGGTTTTATTACTAACAGCATTAAAAAGGAAAGAAGGACAGAAAGACAGAAACAAGCCCTCCCAGAGCCATTGTTTTTCTGTTCGCTAAAATGTCTCTTTCTGCATTTGTGTAGTAGATCCAAGTTTAGGTAGATAAGACACAAGTCCTGCTTACTATCTGAGGAAGTCCTACTTGCAGACTTGAAAGCTGTTTCTAGTTGTGAAGTTCTAGCTGAATTGCTTTTAAGTCAGAAGGAAAAAGTTTTCCATGTCTGGAAGGGAAAGCTGCATCCCTGTAATCCTGTGGGAATCCTAGAGCATCTTGAGCATGCTGCAGGAGAGGTTGGTGCTTCTTCAGTACTTATTTCTACTCAGATGATCAATGATGAAATAGAAGGAGATGGTCTCCAATTGTAGACAGCTTGTTAGGTGCTTTTGAACTGCTTTAGGGCTGCTTTCTCAAATCGGGAATGTTAAACTGTTGAGTGAGAACATGAACCATAGAGAAATGATCTAATGTTCAGACTACAGAGTTTTTTAATTTCATGTCTTGTGAAGCACTGTAGGGAAGTTTCTTGGTTTTCACATACTCAGTTCTATCCATTCCATAAAGCACATCTGTTTGCTTTTTGTGCAAAGGAACACCTCTGCTTGATAAGTAAATAACTTTTATCCTATTATTTAATAGCCTGAAGATTGGATTAAGAAATGAGAAGAACATGAATTACGAGGAATATCTACCAAGTGCTGACTAACAAAGCACTGACGAAGACGCGCAGAATTAATAGTGTATCTTTTTCTTGAGATGCAGTGATTATGTTGCAAATGTTAAAAATAAAAATTAAGAATATGATGAATGATTTGCGTTACCAGCTCATGAAGAAGCAGACAGTTTTTCTTTACAGACTTGTTCTGTATGTGTAGTCATGTAAAAAAACAAGTAACACTTTTTCTATGCAAGCCAGCATCATTATTATCCATCATGTATTTGAAAGTTTTCATAAAGTAATGTGTTAGCTAGACAGAGCCTTTTTAAAGATAAAATGTAGTCAGCACTCATATTTTATTCTTTATTGTTCTGGTTTTTATTTTTTCTTAGGGGAACACATTTTTGCCAGTTAAAGGAAAGCTGTAGTGCATCAAAATGAACCACTGAATTTGAATACCATGCTTTTTATCTTAATGACCGGTTTCTGTATTATATTAGAAGGTAGAAGACCATGATTTTCTGCCCTGTAAGTAACCTTAAAGGCTAAGACTTACATGCCTATGCACAAATTACAACAAACTTCTAGATAAAGCAACCTGAAAAAAGAGCTTGTAAAATAACAGTAACACATACTATTTACGATTCTGCTTTTTACACAGAGATTGTAGAAAGCTTCCATTTTAACCATACAGGTAGATTTAAAGAAACAGCTTTTGTCCAGTGGTATTCAGCCTCTTATTTATGGATTATGATTAAACAGTGGAAGCCCTATGAGCCCACCAGGAAATAATGAATCTGTTGCTGTTCGAAAAGATCGTTCTAAAACACATAGAAGGCTTAAGAGCTGTGTGCACTAATTAACAAAATATAGCGAACGTTTAAGCTGTTAATAGCCGCAGCATCCCTGATGCATAGACCTTCTTATGCGAACACTGCATAACAGTTCTCTATTGTGCATCTCTTTAACGAGGGTTGCTGTGTCCCTTCTTTTCGTGCTTCACTACCTGCTGTGTATGGAAATTGTGTACACTATTTAGCACCCCTTTCAACTTTTGAAGTCCATGCATATTACACAGAAGTATTACATCTTGCATTAGGGTAAGGAACAGCTTTTAACAGGTCTGGCTTCCTTCTAACTTCTTAAATGCAGCTTCTCAAAGCATGCACAAACAAGAGATCTCCTCTAAATTTGCATTTCTTGATTGGAGATTTGCTTTCTGTTTTTCTCCCCTGTGTCTCAAACCACTAGTTACTTTGTGACAAAGATCACAGAAATCACTTTAATTGTAAAGAAGGTGTAAAGAAAAGAGAACTTGCATCACAATGGAAGCAGGCATTGGCTTACATGAACTCAGGATTTCTGGATATTGTTCTTAGTAGCAGACTGTGCACTACTGTGACAGTATTGTCAGATTAAATTTTAAAACAGTAATTTTTGCTTCCTCCACGCAAACCTTTGATGAATAACTTTTTAAATAAAACCTGCGTAGTTTCTAAAATTTTAACCCTTCAAGTTAAATCCCCAGTAAGTGTTCCAAAACTACCTTTAAGGAGGGAGTAAATATGTAGTAGGAAGTGAAACAGAAGGAACACTGGAATGCACAATAACGGAATTCTTTTAAAATTTTTAGGTATTCTGTGCCCTAGCTACCAGCCCAGGCAGACGGCTGGCTAATTAAATTAAATCACCATAGCTGTTTCATACACTGTAGTGATGTTGTTTACAGCTTCACTGTAAGGAATTTCACTGGAGTTATCAAGTCTTAAAATTTTGACATGCATCTGAATTTGAACTCAGCAGCTCAAGTCTTAAGGTATTTGCTGTCCAGATTATGAATTGGCTCAGTAAAAGCCCAGGTTCACAACAGCAATTGCAGTGCTTACTTGTAAGTAGTGCCCCAGTTCACTGTCAGCCTTTGAATGCTGTGCTCTCTTGAATCTTTTGTGTCTTGAACAGATAAGGGAGCTTTTCCACAAAATTGTGAGAATGTATGCCAACCATACATCTTGCACAAATCAGACCACTTCCCCTCCACACAGAAGTGCAGATAACTTTTAGTGAATGTTAAAAGTAAGGACTTCACTGAAACAGCTTTGGAAGCACACAAATAATACAGAAAATATTCCCAGTGTCCCTGGATTGCTGGCTGGGGCTTTTAATGTCTGTGATTTAAACTACTTTTTATATACTGGAAGGCATTCTAAATGCAAGTAAACTAAGACAGCCTCTCCTTTAATTTGAAAGCTTATGGTCTAAAAATGCTGTTGTTCTCTTATTCTGAACTACTTGGTATTTTGCCCTGTTCTTAATTTGAGGATTGTGAAGCTTTAAAAAATTGTTGACCATGGAAGCAAGGTATTTTTAAATACCTTACAGACAATGACAAAAAGCAAGCCAATCACTTGTGTGTTTATCTGCTGAAGATTTACTTACATACGCTTTGAATGAATTCTAGATAGTATGTGCTATGTGAAACTTACTGTGTTGTAAGAAAAAGTAGTTTACAGTGTCTGCTATAAATAATTGAGAGGCTTTTCTTCCCTGTTGTTCCAGATAAGCACTTTGTTTATAATTTTTTCAATCTGAAGAATGTCGTGACCACTTTGAAGTCTCAGATCACTACTAGACGCAACATCTATTTTTATAAAATACATTATTTTTCCCGTTTTCTTCTCCTGACCAACCCTGCTTCCTTCCATTTAATAGTGATTTTCTTAATTTTTATCAAACTGTGAAATCATACACTTTGTTTCTTTTTTCTTTAATTTCACGACATTTATGCAGACAGTATTCCCAAAACTAAGAGGTACAGTTACAGGAAAAAATACAGTAAGTAGGATTTTTCTTGTCTTGCTCTTTGACTCTTCCTTGACAGAAGAAAACTATACTGAGCATGCAATACCTGTCTGTGCAGAAAGTGGGACTTACGTGTTTTGAATGCTTTATTTTAAAGTTTCAAAATGTTGTTTGCCTGTCCATCAAAAGTACAGACTGAATGGTAGGCATTTTTTGCATGTTTGTCATGCATTATGGTTTGCCAAGAAACTACCTCTCTGTGTTGAGGTTTGTTGGAGAATCAGGAAGATGGAAAATCTTATAGTTTAGTTTTTATTTTAGGCATTTTGGTTTAAACTCACAAAAACACAACTCAGCTTCTTTTGCTGTAAATTTTAGCATTAATCACTTTTATAAATACAATTTTTCTGTGACTTGCTGGGGACAAATGCATACGGGCAATTTGGGAGTACAAATGCATACGGGCAATTCAGAGTACAAATAGTGTTTCAAGAATTGAAAGATTGGTTGGGGAGGGGGAAGTTTTCTGCTTACTATAGTGAAGTAACATTTGTACAAAGCAGCTGTGATTTTTGGATCTCCAACTGTCTATGCCTGCTTTCTCTTTCATCTTGTTCTCTGAGCAATTCCAAGTGACAGTGACTTAATGGTGGTGTATGGGATGTGGTACGCCATGATTTTCAACCAGCATGAAGTAATACTGGGCACATAAAATACTGAGCAATATGAGTGAGCTTTTGTGCGATGGAACGACAGGGACTTTCTCAAGGAGGTTGTGTGACAGCAGCAAAATTTGGCCATCAAGTCTGTTAAAGTAGCAGCTCCTTGGTTGTGAAGTGCAAGCTGATGAGCAGTTTGCTGAAGCTGACAGTACTTGCAGATGGACTGTTCTGGGTGCTGACACCTCCTTTCCACTTATGGTGATTCCATTAATGTGATAATATCTGTTTCCATTAGTACCAGTTTCATATCTTTTTCTCTATACCCAATTTCTCTTTAGGGTTTTCTGCACAACTGCCTATGGAAAGAGATGTTCTTCAAATAGAAGCTTTCTTGCTGGCATCATTATTGTTATTGAATCCTGTCTCATGTTTACAGTGGTTGGTTTTCTGTTTTTTAAATATGTTTCTTTCACTCCTTTTCTGAGATCTTTTATTGATCTGCAGCACAATTAGATGGGGGAACACATTTTAGGTACCACATGTCGTTCACAGATTACTGTGATAATGCAAAAAGGTTATGAAGCCTGAAAGAAAACAGTATTCTGTGTGATACAGACTTTCTCAAGGGCAAAGACACTTTTTTTCCCCTTCTTATGTCTGTAGCTGTTAGATAAATGTTGTCTGACAGTGTTGAGTTCATTCTGCTCCATTTTTCCATTCACAATTTCCATAGTAGACTTTGTACTCTTGTACTTACTTCAGAAATACTGTAGTGGAGTGCAGAAATGTGTTGTCATCCTGACTTCCAGCTGAAGCAGATGAGCCCACTAAATAAAAAGCTTCATTCACAGCAGCTATTTGGTGGCTTTTATGCAAGCCAATCTGTGCTTTGGTATCGCAGATCCTACAGAAAGTATACTGCAACATGAATTTGTAGCCAGACCATACACTCAGGCCAGTAAAACAGGTTGGGGATGGAAAAGCAAGCAAGCTGCTGTGGACTCTCATAAAGTACAGAAAATTTCTCCTTTCCCTCTTTTCTAACAAGTGTAAACTCCTGAGGTTAAGTAGGTGGGGCAACCGGAAGTAATTACTAAGGCCAGTGGCATTTTTGCGGTTTAATAAAGGCAGAAGCTAATTATTCAGTTTTTATTTAAGTGAAATGATGCCAAAAAGGAGGTTCCTGCAGAGCAGCTGCACTCCTTCAGTGTTACCCTAATTTACCACAGACACAACTGTCACAAACAGAACTTTTAAATTTGATATATAGCCACGAAAGTAAGGAGCCTTTTGTCTGGAGTGCATGCAGAAGAAGTCCTTTATACAAATCAACCAGCAGATGACGGACAATGATGAAAATTTGATTCTTTGAAGTCATAATGGTCATTGAAATGTGTGAAATTCTGGTATTGAAAAGGGAGCGCCTAGCAAGTCTCTAAATCCTGGGTGGTTGCGGGAAGCTTGCTGGGAGGTTTTTCTGTGTTTTGACACCAACTTCCCATTGCTTGTTCCCTGTTTCCTTTATTAAAAAAAAAAAAAGAAAAAAAAAAAGAGGGATGCTAAACAGTAGATAGTTGATAGTGGTTATGAACACTTTCTGCCAATGCACGGAGAGAAATGTCAGAGTTGGAATATGACACCTTTCTGGACACCTGACTCACCCATTCAAAAATACTTCATTTTAGAAATATTTTCAATGATTTTATCTTTTTCCTTGAACTAGAGAGTTCAGTTTCTTTTTTTTTCTTTTTTTTTTATGGTGGTGTTACCAGTGTCGAACTTGTTAAGGAAGTACTCCTTTCCTTTGAATGTCAGATTTATGCTGAATCCCATTTTCATTGATGCTACACCTGTGTACCAATTTTTCTTCCTCCTGCATAGCACTTCCACCATTTCTTTTTACTCCTTCCAGAGCAGTTCTTCCATCATGACCAGAGTTTTTAAATAGCATAATTTTTAATAAAGACACAAAGTCCTCATGGTTTGTTGGTAGTTGGATGCTAGATGCAATTTGTTCTGCTTAAAAAAGTGTTTGATTTTCCCAACTTATTTGAAGAACTGAAATGTCATTCATGGATATTAAGAATTTACTATTAAAAAAAAAAGTATGGAAGTATATTACCAAAAACAGAATGGTCATAATCAGTCTTTTTGATGATAGCCCAGATTAAAAATGTGAAATGGGGTTGTTAATTTTTAGTAAAAGAAAAGCTATACAGTTCAAATCTCATCTTTTATGTTGTCAACTTATTATTTAGAATTTGTAATGCTGAACACCTCACTAATATTTTAATATGCTAATAGAGCAAAATTCAGTAAGGAACACTTTGAAAAAAAGATAGTAGTGTGAAACTAGCTGTCAAAAACATCTTTGTTTTGGAAAGTTGGTTCACAGGTAGTTTCAGTGAGAACTTGAACTCAGAACAAAGCTCTGAAGACACAGTAGAGAGTTCAACCCAGTGCAGCACAGTTCTTTTCAAGTATTATATTGTTTTAATAGAATCTTGGAGCGGGAGCTTTAGCCCATTGAAATGTCGCTTAAAGGACAGGTTCTTCTGTCACTAGCTAGAGCTGTGTGGATGAAATGATCACAATAGAGTGTTGTAATGCATTTTAAAAGTGTGAGAAATCAGTTTGTCTAGACTAAGAGCGCGCCTACAGGGAATAGGAATTTTAGAGCTTCTGTGCTCTTTAGGTGTCAAGTATGTGATAGATGCCAAGCCTTTTTATTCCATATCTTTGGCAACAGCTCAGCTATGCTACAGTACCTTACATGTCTACAGCAAGCAAAAACAGTGATTTTATGTCAGGACAACTTGGGCTTCAGAAACCAGAAACTCATTGTCCTAACAACTGTCTGTTCAATTGCCAGCTTTAATATGGGGAATATATCAATAAACAATTGCTAGATTCCCAGAAGGCATGGAAACTTCAGCTACAATGAATCAAAGTGTGAAGAGCCAGCATCGCTATGTAGATATTTTAGTTTCTCAAAGTAGACAGGTTTAGTTTCCACCTTGAAAATAATTTTTATGGGACGAATCTGATATTATTGGTAAAATAACTGATTTGGAGCCAGACAAGTGCCCAAAAGACATGTCTTGTAGGGATTTGGGATTTATTTGGGTTTGGGCTTTGTTCTCATACGGATGAACAAGGCATTTTTTTACAGCATTTACCTCATACATATTGTACTTGCTGGTTTTTCGTAAACAGTTTTTAAAGTGTTCTGTATGTACTAATATGTAGGTTTTTTATGGTTTTGTAGCTTGAAAGCTTCAAAAGATGAAATGAAATACATCCGTAATGCTAGTTAATACAGTATTTTATTTTAATCCCAGAGAATTCTAGGCCTCCAAATCTGAAACATAAAATTCATAATAGACATAAAAGTTGCTGAGAACTATGAGAGGAAAAAATATGTTTATTTTGTGCTATTTCCAAGCTTGAAAATTTGGGTGTATTTGGGGATAACAAGAAAACAGTTTTGCACGTAGCAAAATCCAGATTACTTCAAAGGGGAAAATAAAATTACACGAGAATAACGTAAAATGTTCTCAACTGAGACATGTTTGTTAAAATATGGATTTCAAGAGTAATACAGCAGTCCAGGCTTATAAACACATTGAAGTCCCACAAAACTTTTACTGCATTAAAAAAAATAATAAAGCACTTTGCCAATTCAAATAAGAAAACTTGAAGCTATTTCCTTCTTAAACTCTGGTTCAAGCTTCAGCAGTTAGAAATGCCAGCCTGTCTGTCAGGAGGTGTTCTGTGTGTGTTGCAACATTTCAGTAAGTGGTAGTTTTTCATATCATTGCTAGACTCCTGTTAAAAATAAAAATGACTTGATCCTAATGAAAGCATTTGTTATAGAATTGTTAAGATATTTGGACAGTTGGCTTTTGGTAGCCTGTGTAGAAGATTTAGAATTTGAAAAATTAGTGTACGTGTTTGTTTTGCCTTCTTTTCTAATTGCAAATACAAATGAAATGCTTTAGGCATGCTCCCTGCTGTAGTTTTGAGGGACTGAGCTCTCAAGGTCTATTTTCTGAAGAACAGAAAAATATGAGTCTTGCCTCATTTCAAAGGATGATGCGGAATCATCACCAAGAGCTTTTAAGTTTGCCACAAAACAAAATCTCATAAATATAGTAGCTACAGACATGAAAAGCCGCAGTGTTTCCTTTAAACTTGTTAGCCTTTTCATGCAAGTCATGCCACTGCTGGTGAGATGAGTTCAATGTGCCCAACATTCTGTTAGGGTTTATTTGGAGTAACTACTTTACTACTTGTTTCTGGAGAGAGGGGGGGGAGGGAGGGAGACCAAGGAGCTCCCACTGGCCTTTTAAGTATGTAAGGAACAGGAGTAGTTTAGCATCCTTAGAGATTGATTTGATGTTTGATTTCACACTCTACTGCACAAGGATGAACTGACAGGTTAATTTTATGTAATTACTGTTTAGTTTTTAAAGAGAAAGTTCACTTTAATTATATCAGATGCTGCTGAGAGTAATTTTTCGTAGCAGTTCTTACAAGATTTTTCCCTATCTTATTCCTTGTTAAAGTCAGCTAATACTTTTAGGCTGCTTTTTGTGGTCCTTTAGTTTTTATCTTCTTTATGTTTATTTGTAGAGAGCTCAGAAACCAAACTTGAAGAGAGGAGGGCAAACTACTTCTGACTTTATAAAACATGGTTTTTGTTTTGCAGGCTGGAATCTTCCAAATCCTTTTGTCTTCCAGAAGTATAGCAAAGAGTGTTACCAGTGGCAAATGGTGCAAAGTAATGGGAAAACTTCCCTATCAAAAATGTCAAATTAGCGTACAATACCTGCTTAAGAAATGTATACTCAGACAACAGGTTGTTGAGAGTGAGCCCCTACCCCTGTTGATGAGGAACTAACGATACTAAATTAGGTAGCCGGCAATAGTCTATGTATCTTGAATTTGAGTGGGGGTTGAGTGTCGGGAGAGGGGGCGGGGAAGAAAGGCCTGCAATCTGAGAAAGGGTTAGTAAAGTCAGCTGAGGATTTGACATCTGAAATTTTGTTTTGCTCTTAAACTATTCAACAATTTCAACTAGTAGTCTTGAGAAAAAGCTACTCTCAAAAGCAGTTGCTCACAGCCTGAAACATGGTTGGCCTTACTGTTTAAAGAAGAGGGATCAATTTTATGTAATAACTAATGGTTAGAGAAATAAGAGAGCTGAGTTCTAGTACCTGCTCTGCCATGTCAGTCGGTGGATTATTGCAGAACAGATAACTTGTGCCTCCTCCTTCATGCTAAGCATAGCTTTACCATTAAGTCTGGATGTTTGTTCCTCTTAATTATCTGCACCATTAAGCCCAAGTGAAAGCATTTACATTGTAGCATCCAGATGGCTGGCAAGGATCTTGGTGGAAAGACCTGCTCATATTTGTTTTCGGCTCCTGATGTTTATGTGAAACTTCAGAATTTGTCCATGCTTCAGTGTATTCTCTACTTTTTCTTATAAGGGTAAAAAAAGAGCTTGTGATATATTTCCATGGTGGCTTTAGCTGGAGCAAATTGGGTCAGTCCTGGCTTCGCAGCTGCAGATGGAGGGTTGGAGGGGATGTTCTGCTCCTCCTCAGGCTCTTCTAGTTGTATAGATGGGAGGTGAGCAGGTTCAGGTGGCTGATCCATATGAAATCTTGTTGAGCCAGGGGAAGCAGGATGACAGCAGCCCCAGTGTGAAAATGCTTCAGCTTTATAAAACTGGACTCATAACATGCATTTCTGCAAAACTCTCATATTGTAATTTTTTTAAAAAAATCAAGCATGACATTGTGTAAAAAACAGAAGCAGTATTAGTTTACAAGCCTTTCACGTGAACCCTTCTTAACAAATTCCATTGTATTTTTCATAGGATATCTCTACTTTAACCGGTGTTCCAGATGAGCACATCAAAACCAGAAGAGTTCACATTTTTGTTCCAGCACGTAATGCGATGCAGGCGGGAGTTAACAATACGAAGAAATGGAAGATGGAATTTGATAACAGAGAGCGCTGGGAGAACCCTCTGATGGGTTGGGCATCTACGTGAGTAGTTACTGAATTTGCAGATACTTTTCTTCTATATTTGACTTTTACTGGTCATATTAATTTTGAATTTGTCCTTCTATTTGTAAATCTACTTATATTTTAACAGCACTTACAGCAAGTAAGTGATCAAGTTTGTTTGTCATATGATTAATGATCATGTAAATACAGATGTTAGTTTACAAAATCTTCTCAAAGTGTTTGAAAAATGTTACCCAGAAATTTCAACTACTGTGTTTATGGGTAATGTTACTGTATAACAGCATCGGGGAACAAAGGTTATTAGATACCTAAAGCAGTAAATCTTTCTCAGCTGTCAGTTCCATATATTAAATTTGATTATACATAAAATAATGATATCTAGCATTTGGAATTTCTTTTTGCAAAGTTTTAAAAAAATCCTAAAAATCTGAAATGAGGAACTACAGTCAATTTTTAACAAGCAAACTGTTTAAAAAATCAGTTTGTTTCAGCATTGCTCTTATGACTGGTAAATACCTTAAATATGCCAAAATCCAGAAAAGTAGGAATTTTATTCTAACTGTGCAAAAATTTAGAGATGTAACTTTGATGCAGCTAATTTTTTTTCTAAATAAGCATACAACGTACATTTTATAGAATTCCTTTTAATTCTTCTGATGATGTTGTAATTTTGATTGGAAGCTGTTTTATTAGAAGGTTGTTCAGAAAATTTAATTATTCTCCATAAGCAAATATCAAACAATAGAAATTAATCTTCAGACTTCAGAAAGGATACAGTGTGTACTGGAAATTTCTGGCTACAATGATACAGGCATTTATGATTAAAGAACACAAACTGCTGATGAAAAATAATCTGAATCTTTAAATACGAAATATTTAGAATTTTTTTCCTCAAAGATTTATTAATATTGTAAATTTACCATAGATCAGTTTTCAAAGTCACTCTGAAATCAAGTTATGTTGGTTTCCCATTGAAAAAATGATACTTACAGCCTGTAACATCTTGGTTGTACTAGCATTGCAAAGAAATTAGGAAAGCTGAGGTAATACATCATTAGATGAGGAAAAATCTTAACTAGGAATTAAAGTAATTGTATTAGAATACTCCATTAAAACACCTGTTTTAAAACTTTGTCTGTATATAATGATCTTCATCTTAAGCTTTAGGGTTTTTCACCATTTCATCTTAAGCATATTTAAATTACTGTTTCAGTTTGAGACTTCAATGATCTAACGCATTTATGGCTTGTGTGATTCCACTACTGCAAGTAGCCACTACATTTAGCGAGTCGTAATTGAGTTGTTTCACAGTGGCCTAAATTAGATAATAGACTGTTGACCAACAATACACCTTTCCACCTGTCTTATGTTCCCCACAAAGTGTCTAGCCACCACCATATGGTTTATTTATACCCCTGCACAGATTACAGTACTGTAACAGGTGCCAGTAACACCAGCTTTATGGTTCAGGTTTAATTTAACTTTTCCTCTAATTCCCCTTTGCTGGGAATGTATCCTCTCCAGACAACTTATTTTCTGGGTGGGATTCGGCACATTCTCAGCCAAAATAATGGCTTTTAAATTTTCTAACCATCTAGAGAAATGTGCCATGGTATTAAGGGCTTACCTGAATGCTAAATTGTCCTGGAGCGAGTTTAGCATAGGTATATGAAATGGAATGGCTGTTTTGTATTCATCCATCCCTGCATACATTTTCTGGGGGAAAGGAAGGAATATTTCTTGCATAAACAAGCTCCAGATCAGCCAAAAGTGAGGGCTGTGTTGTGAATTGACACCGCTAGGTCTAGGGTTTTGTAAACTAGTTTGTATCTATTCATTCTTTAAAGAACTCTCACAAGAAATATTAGTGGACATCCTGGCAATTTCAAATTACTGTTCAACCTCCAGAAAAAACTAACAGAAGTTTCTTCTCTTCAGATTTAATTTCTGCTGAAGTTGTTCTTCAGCGAACAATTTTGCCATTTAATTTTGAATAATGTAATGCAATTAGTGATGAGCCCTTTTTGCTCTGGACTCAATATACTTACTTAATCTGTAGGTCTTCACTGTATTTCTGTCATTTTACAGTCTAATTTTTTTTTTTAAGTATTTAGTATTGTCATCTCTTCATACTGTAGTTTTTTGGCTTTTTTTTTTCAGTGCGAATAGCAGTTGTAGATCTAAATAAAATAGATCCATGGCGTTTTGTGTTAACTGAGAGCTTTCATTACTGGAAAGCAAATGAATAGTTCTCAAGTACATCCTAACATAAAGCTGTAAACTAAGAAACACAAAAATCATATGGTTTCCATTGTATGGGATCTTATAAAAGGAACAAAATGTGGAATTCCTATTTGCCGTCATTGATAGACAGCCTAGAGCACAGGAAATCCTGTAGCGCCGTTACTACTGTCAAGGCATCGTGTTGGCCTTTCTGAACTCTGCTGTTCACTCACAGATTATCAGAAATGTAAATAGATGGGTAGCTCATTCAGAGAAAGAAATCAAAAAGCTGTATTTAAATTGGATGAAGGATGAACGTAAAGGAAAACAGAACACATGATTTCTTCATTTTGTCATTTCCAAATTGGTTCTGTTTGGGAAGGTTTTCACTAGATGTGCAGTGCTGACCAGGTACAAGTTCCTCACTACGCATCAAACTTAAATTTCTTCGTTTACTGCTTATTGGTACTGACTAGATTTTTCCAGACTCAATCACAGAAGAGATGACCAGTAAGCATTAGCTGTCCAAATATTGTGGTATGTTGGGTTCCTTGATTGTCTTTTGGTCACGCTATGAGCTAATTCATAGTTCCTAATTCTCTATACTGCCTTAGTAAGATATTTACATATTTTTACAAAAACTCATCATAGTGGTAAGTCAAAGTGTAATTTCTGCCTTTATCCAGTGTGTGTTTTGTTTTTTTTCTTGGGGAATATATTGGATTTATACGTACATCAGATAAAATTACATTGTTGTCTTTGCTGGGAGCTAGGTTCCCCCTCTTCCCCTCCCCCTCTGCCAGTCACAGTCTTTGTCCTTTATTGTATAGAGTTCAATGTATCTTTGGTTGCTTTTTCTCTTCATTTACCGTTACAGCTTCAAAGAGAGAACAGTCAGAGACAGCTCCTTCAATAGTTGATTGCAATTTGGTCTTGTCTTGCAGTTGTCTCCCAGGCTAACATGCTGGCTCAGGGAAGCATTATGTAATCCTTGTGCTCCTACAGCCGAGACCTTGTATCTTTGAAATTTCTGTAGATTCATTTTTAGAGTCCTACTTCTTCACCTTTTGTCACTGCTTTTAAATTAAGCTTTTAAGCAAAATGTAAGTATTGGTTTTTACTGAGATTTTAATTAGTTTCCAAAAGCATTTTGCTTGTTTGGTTCCTTTCATGAAATGTAATTGAGAATAGCTGATCATCAAAAAATAACCACTGTGTAATTGGTTAGCTGGCAATTTGAGGTTCTGAACTTTGTTTTCAGTGATGGCTTAGGATCTCATTGCTGTACTGGAGTAAACTGTGGAGGTCTTGTGACTTGTTCACATCCTTTTCAATCTCTCATTAATTCCTGCTCTGCTCACTTTGATATTCTGCTCTCTTCTGCATACAGCTATTCTTCCACAAACTGCTCCTCAGCCTTTTTTCCTCCTTAAATTGTTCTAAACTGCCTTAATCCTCCTATTCTCCCAAAAAGAGAGGGACTGCACAGCTTTCAAAATAAAAAAAAAAAAAAAATTGTTGCAAAGCATTTGTTACAACCTCAGCAAGTAGTTAGACAAATTTGTTGAGTAAAAAACTTAAAGCATTAATTTTTGCATTGAGTTGGGAGGGAATTTCAGCAAACTGAAAGATGGAAACAATACTCTGCACAATGTAAAAGTTAATCCTAGAGCTAATTAAAAATGTAGGAATTTTGAATGGCTAAAATTTAGTCCGCTTTTGAATGATGTTCTACAAAATATTGTGCAATGTAGCTTTTGGCTGACACTTGAAATGCAGATGCAATTATTTTGTATTTCAAGTGTTGTTAAAATCTGTCATTTGATTTCTTACAGAGCTGATCCTTTATCCAACATGTTTCTTACTTTCTCCACTAAGGAAGATGCCATTGCCTTTGCTGAAAAAAATGGTGCGTATTATATATATGAGGTATGACAGATTCAGCTTGCTGCTTAGTCCTCATGGATGTACGGAGCTGGTATAACTGAGTTAAAACCAGGAATAATATACATGGAGCTTAAGTTTTTTCAGCAGTCTACAGCTTTCATCAGTATGTGGTTCAGGTTAATTAGAGAATAACATTTCTTGATCAGACCAAGTTGTTAGATGATTCTGCTGTGCACCCATAAAAATAGGAAAAGTTGATTAACTTTTGCTGTTAAAAAGCTGAACTGTGTGATTTTTTTTTTTTTTAACTTCTTAAAATTTGGTGTAATTTTTAATTTTTGCTCTTTAAGTAACAGATTCAATACCGGATGCAGCTGGAAAAAAGAAATTCTACAAAATTTGGATGTGCTTTTAGAATGAAATGAGGACTGTAGGCATGCATTTAGAATGGCACCTGGCTTCTAAACTGAGATATTATTGAAATCTGTAAGTCCACGAACACAGTTCTCCGTCCTTTCAGTGAGAACTGCCCAAGTTTTACATAACAAAATTCTTTAAAACCTCAAGTTTATCTTCCACAAATCCTAGATATTGCAGGTATTCTGATAAGAGTGGGATTCAATTTTAATACAGTTTTCACTTAAGAACTTTGGAACTATAGGCAAGCTATCTCTTCGCCTATCCCTTCTGAAGCATCTTCTGTAGTTAGATTAAGAGCACTGTGTATACAGTAGCAGGAGAGATCTGTGTCCAAAGTGTGACTGCTGAAGATGGTCTGAAATTGTAACAAGGAGGAAATACTTGTAACTGGATGAAATTAAAAGTTTAGACTGTAGACCTAAATTCTTTTTTGTCCAATATGACATGACTGCTGAAAAACATACACCTTTTGTAACAAGGATGGAGAGTTTTTCTGCACCACAGTAACCTTCAGTCATGTGATAATAATGCTCTTACAGAGAAAGTGCAGTCTGCTTTCTGTCCCCTTGGCTTGTATGACAGAGTTCTAGGCAAGAATCATCTCCCCCATTTTTATGAAAGTGAGCTCTGCTGTTTGTCATGAAAAACTGAAGGTGCCTAACTGGGGGAAGCCTGTTCTAGTGTGTGAAGCCTTATCACATATGGCAGCCTCTTGCAATCCAATGTTAGATGTAACTAACTGTGGATTTTTGATAGCTATGGCAGCCCAAGTCATTGTGCTGGCAGTTGCAAATCTCGTGGAGGAACTCAGCGCCTCTCTGTCTGGTGGACTGTAGAGTCCATTCCAGCAGCCACGTGCCTCAAAGTTAGGTGTTATAATGTTGAATGTTGCGATACCACAGTCTGTCTCTGGCTGTAGTTCTGGCTGTTTACTCAAGCTTATATTGTTAATCAGAACAGTGGGAAAAAGTCAGTGCTCTCACAAACGGAAAGAATATGTTTTCAAAACTTCAGGTGTGTTCCAGTATTTCTTATGGAGAAATCAATGTTATTTCAGCCTTATAATCAGAGGTAACTTTTCTGTCTCATTGGTGAATGCATAAAATTGAGGCACATTGACAGGACGACCTGTCTCTTAAAAACATGTTTTGATGTCTGCACGTGTACATTGAGTATTTTCTGTGAAAAACATATGTAAAAAATCAGATATATGTTAAACCTTCTCAGACTTAATGAGGTTTCGTTTTAAAGCAAAGGAAGAAATGTATTGGTGTATCAATATCAGTTAAAACTACACTCTACACTACATTTTTAGCTTCCACTCAAGTATTTCAACTTAGAGTGAAATGTTGCAGCTAAAGAGACCAAACTTTGGAATACTGAGTGCTGCCCTGGCAACTTTCCAGGCACCTGGAGGCTGCAGTCGATTTGCATTTTGATTTACATAAACACTGATGTCTCCACCTCCTCTTTTCTGACATTTTTTAGCATTTCTCTTGTTTAACTATCACATAATTTACTTGTCTTCTATCACTCCATTCCCTTCTCTTTTACTCATCTTTCATGTTCTTATAAAAAGTTAAGCATTATACTCCCTTCTGATGTTAAATTCTTTTCTTTGCTCTTCCTTACCTTGGTCCTCCCACCTTTCCTTTTTCTTTGCCTTTCCAAGGTCTCCATTCTTTTCCAAATTTTTAGGTCTGGACTTCCCTATGCTACCATTTCCTTGTGACCTTACCTTTCTTTCTTTCCTAGCTTTTTTCATTTTTTGTCCCAGCTTGCACAGAGCCTTAGTACCTTTGTGATGCTCTAGAGTTTCAATGCCATGAACTTGCAGGACTGCATACAGAAATGATCAGTGTTCCTTGTTGAGCTTTTTTGCTGATGACTGTCAAGTTTTCTGCAGGGGTACTGAAAGTTGAGGTATGCAAAGTCTCTCAATTGTGAGAACAGGCATGTGTCAAGGGCATGACATTTCTGTATTCCCTGCTGCCAGCTGCAAAGGAGGAACATAGGAGATGCCTATCTGGAGAAAAAGATACTAAAGTTAAAAGCTTTAAGATGCATTTGCTCTATACTGTATGCTATGAATATTTAAAATTCTTTTTTTTTTTTTTTTTTTTTTTGTCTCCCCCAACTGCCCCTCACCATTTCCCCTCAACCCCTAGGTTGGAGTTATGACGTGGAAGAAAAGAAGATTCCAAAACCTAAATCCAAGTCTTACGGTGCAAACTTTTCCTGGAACAAAAGAACAAGGGTGTCTACAAAATAAGTTGGCATTGGCTGTCTCTGACTGTGAATAAAGTCAGCTGTGCTGTATTTATAGTCCACGTATAATACATCTCTTAATCTCCTAATAAATTTGACCTTTAAACTACAAATGCATCTTGTGATGTCTATTTAAAATGTTTTTGATGTCTCCAATTGAACCTGTTAAAAATTCCCTATATATAGAGGAGATTTGGGGTGTTCATACTTGTAAAAAATTGCTGCATTAGGAATCTATCAAAAGGAATGCTTGCAATCAGCTGCAACTTTAAAGAAAGGTTGTGGTTTATCTTTCATAGTAATTTTATATTCAATATCTTGTTTAAATTTTCAGCATGTGCAAACTCTCAGTAGAAGTGCGTTTTTTTTCTCAAACATAAGACAAATTTGTCAGTTGAATATGAGATGCAGAATTTAACATTTGAACATAGTTTATACCATTCTGTGTAAACGTATGCTATATATAAGCTCCTTCTTGCTCAATTAATATTGTGATAGTTCCTGAATAACAGGATAGAATAACGTGAATAGAAACCACTGTTTTTGTTTTAGATATACAGGAGACTTAGTCAAATACTGAGATTCTAATTATTTCTCTGTGGTGCTCTTCCATCATGAAACAAAACCACTTAAATATTCACAGATTAAGTCAAAAGAGTGTCCAGATGCCTCACACAACATCACCATATTCTAATTATGTAATTATACTTCTCTGATTTTTATTGCTAGTTACATGTTTATCTGCATTGAAGTTTCCTGTTGCCTAACAAGAGATGTAATGGTCGCATCTCAGCGTTAGTATTGAATATATAGCCTAAATTTAGTCTGTGTTACAAGAAAATAAAACATTAATTGCAATAATGTACAATATCATGTTTTGAATCCTTTGTCTTACATATCTGTGACTTTTGAGTTATTTATTTTTCTTTTAAACTGTGTTTAAATTGAGATACCAGCACAAGATCAGAGAAACTTATTACAAATTGAGGGAAGGATGTGTCTTTTGATATGCAATTTAGAATTTTATCTCAACCAATTCTCACAAAAAAAAACTGTCGAAACATTTCACAGTGTTCATGAATAGTGTAAGTAAGTGCGATCCACTGAATTTTAGCAAAAAGAAGGCATAAAACTACCGTACGTTGCCCAAATTTGATTATATTCTTGTTGCAGTTTTAACCAGCTGCCCTGCTAACATTTCTTTAAAGCATTGTTTATGCCCAGTTTCAGTGTAATCAACCAGTTGGCTGATGTAGTTATTTTCCTACCACAGACAAGAGCTGTTACTCCATTTCATCTTCCTATTGAATTTTGAAAGCTGCATTGTGCAATAGAGCCTAAATTCCTCCTGGTACTCCACACCAAACAAATCTTAACAGTCCAGAATCTACTGCATCTCTGTATTTCAGCTAAGGTAAATGCGCTGTTCTTACTAAGGAAACAGTAAAAAGAAGGGCCATAAGGGCCATTTAGTGATTTTTTTTTTCTTTTTCCTTTTGCATTTTGATAGTGAAGATCAGAAATATCTTTCTTAAATGGTCTTAAAGCTTTGTAAGAGAGCTATCTAAATTAAAATCAAAAAGTGCTTGGGTAAAATTATGTAATTATGTAGTCCACAGTAATGACTGATAAACAGGAAGTACTTAACATGATTATTGTAAACCTAACCTATGGAGATGGTGTATGTTAATTTATGCAGTTTATAACTAGAGCTAGTTCCACATCGAGCAGTTTCTTTGTTTCTTCAACTAGTTGAATTATTCAAAAGAGCATTCATTACATCAAATTTCAAATTTTGTTTTTTTTTCTTGGAAGAGGCTAGAGGAAGGAAATTTTTGTTTGTTTTCTATATATGTATATGAAACCAAATTGTAACAAGTATATATATATGATTCTCTAAAATGCACTCTGCTTTGAAGTTGTTTACTGAGGCTTGGGCCAAGAACTTCTTTTCGTCCAACCACTTTCTCAGGACATGGATGGTTTTCTGCAGTCGGGTGTAGAGCTTCTTGATAAGGAGCATGCTGACAGTGGTAGAATTGGTTACTCCTACAATAGTCTTCAAATCCTAGGAGTGAAATCAAGTTCAGGAGATTGCAGAAATCAAAACACTGCGGCCAATAGGAATATATTTTAGAGATCAAAAAAAATCTATTAGTTACTAAACCTCATTACCTCTTCACTAACTTATCAAGTGCTGCAGCACTAGGCTTAGGCAGAAGTTGTACAAAAATCGTACCTGACCAGCTTTAGAAGTGGATGTTTCATTGGTGAACACCAGCTTTTATCTACACTGTGTTATGATAGGTAAAATTTTCCACAAATCTAGAATATATCAAAACAAAAGATGCAACAATTAACCTACCATAATTAATTTTTTGAGTATCCTCAACTGCTAACTATTCAACAGTAGAAATCTGTAGGGCTTTTTGGGACTCTTAACGTAAATGTTGCATGAGGTTAGGGATATGTCTTAGTCTTGGAGGTAACTGTTCATCATCAAGTTCTTCCTGGCTATAATGTTTCAAAATTCTGGAAGTTCTTCATGGAAGAAAAACAATTTTGAAGCTCCTGACAAATAAAACATGTCATTTACATGTGAGATTTACAGACATCTGAGGTATCTAATGATCTTATACAGAAATAGTGAACTAAATTTTAAAGAATCACAAGACAATTGCATACCAATACTGTAGAGAAGCCTTACACAGATTTTGGATCTGCCAGGTATGTGGTACATATCTTCCATTTTATACCTCTTGACCATTTGAAAATTTTGATGCATGGGATTTTGGAAGATTGACCACTCCAGTACTATAATTTCTGTTTAAAAACAGGAACGTTTTTGCTGAATTTTAGCTACTTTTTTAAAAATTTTACCCTGCATTAGCATATCCCTCTTCTGTCATTTTTTCTCCAAGTTCCTTTCACGGAAATCTGTTCTGTTAAGTGTATGCCTGTTTATGTCAATTAAGTGGTGAGCCAGAGTTGAAAAAGAAAGAAACAAACGACACACAACCTTGTTTAGCCATCTTGGAAGTGCTTGGAACTACATTAATCTCTATGGTCCTTCTCTAACTTAAGCCAAAGTAAAATGCTGCAAGTTAGAGTTCTCATGCTGTTTCTGGATACACATACGAATATCTAATATACTATGTACAGTATTAGGCTCACTACAAAATGTGAGCACATACCTGCTTTGCTTTGATATATTTTGTATAGTTCTGCTGTGGGGAAAAATAATTAAAAAAAAGACGTAAAAGTTTTTGTAGGGTACCAGGTTATTTTGAAGTTTAGAAGCATTCATAATTTCAACAAGCAATTTTTAGTAAAACAAAGGCCCTACAACTCTTAAAATTCTGATGTTATAAAGGAACCTAAGGAGTGTCAGGGAACTCAGAGCACAGTTTCAGTTTTCTAGCACTTAACTGTGCAGTTCAATGGATAATTTAAAACAAATCAGGCTATTAAGTTATACGATGAAATGGAAAATTTAATTACCCTTATCTGCAAAGTTTTGTCATATAGTAGAAAAAGAAAAGATAATATGGACTAACTTGACTATAATTTTACACCAGCAACTTAATGTAAGATTTTTTGTTTTGTTTTGAGGTTTTCTTGTTTGTTTGTTGTTGTTGTTGTTGGTTGTTTGTTTTTTGCCAGACATATAGTTATCTCACTTCATGTTTGATTACTGGGCATATCAGCATATTTTGCTACTTAGTACAAAAAGAACAGAACTGGAAATAAAGTAACTCAAAATAACATAGAATAAAAAATTAATTAGGCAGTTGTATAGTAAACTATTGTATATCTGGTAATGCAGGTTTTTTGTAAGTCCTAGTCATTATCTTACTCTTACATCCTGAGAAAGATCTATCTTTTTTAGCATTTGATTAATGCTAGGTAGTATCAGCAACATCGGAAGGTTTCTGAAATAAATGTGCCTACAGGAGCTTAGCACAGCAACAACAAAAAATGGTAAATTATTAAAAAATTGTATTGCAATGTAGATTTCAATTGGATCTAAAATAAGGATTCTTCACATTCGTATTTATCACGGTGATCACAGAAAAGTCCTTATTTTGAAACCTTCCTGCGCAGAAAATGTGAATGAAAACTTCTTGGAGAAGTTCACTGTAATAAGTACAAAAGCCAGACAGTAATTTTGAAAGAGTCCTAAAGGAATTCAAATGAGAAGTTACAGAACTATTTTCTGTAGTTTGAGCAGTTTGCTTAAAACCATTAATCCACTTGAACAACAGAAGGGGACAAATGTGATGTCAGGTTGGTTGGCTGATTATTTGTTTTTTATTCCCCCCAAAAGGTCTCACTCTATACTGCTGTGCACAGATATGGTATAAAAGGATGAGTCAGCTTGGCAATATAGGAAATAATTCACTTTACGTAACTCATCCACATTCTTCAGGGCAGTCGGTGAACAAAGTGATCCAGGTAGTCCATCTGGATTTGTAGAGGGCTTTCAAAAGCCTCTTCAAGGTAGAGAGGCAACATTGTTCTCCCAAGTATGAGTATCTTTCCAATGAAGCAAGTCTGTAGAGTGGAATTAGCTCTTCAGTCTATATAGGAGAGAACTCAGGATGGATACGGTAGTGGACTCCATCAGTCATACACAGAATAGTGCACTGTTCTTTACTGCTTTTCTTACAGAAGCAGAGCAACGAAGTATTGAGAATGCAGATTCAAAATAAACAAAGCATCATTCCACACAGGAAGTTTTGGAATTTGTCAGCTAAGAGCCTTCTGGCTACCAAAACTAATTTAACTAGCATCTGTTTAGTGGTGTGTTACTTGGGGTGCTGCAACTGTTGAACTGCGTGTGGAGATTTTTCTTCAGGTGAGGCTTCCATGTGGTACTGCTGATAGGACTGAGAGAGTTATACACACTCCTGGCACATCACAGGGTACATCACTACTACATGTTATGTGTGGAATTGAATTCATGCTGCATGTAATAAGAACAAAAGGCAAGAAAAGGTAACAACAGGCAATAAGAAAGTTGGCCTATCTGAACCATTAAGTGGAGAGTTAAATATAAATTTATGCATGTGTGGGTACTCTGGTTATGAACTACGACAAGTTCCTGCTTGGATTTGGGGATGTAATTTACACCTAGAATTTTGCTAGTGACTGCAAACTACAGGATCAATAATGTATGTATGTCAGTTTGCAAGAAAGAGATCTGTTGGGTATTTGGGGGCAAAGAAAGAATAAGTAGATGGGCTTTTTTACAGGAGTAATCATAAGATTTTTTAAAACTGATTATCATACTCAGATGTGTACATGTGGCTAGATTGCACAGATTCAAAATTATTTCCTAATATTGCAGAAATGTTTAAACAAAGTTTAAGTCTCTTTGAATAATATGTACTGTTTACCCTCCTAAAATATCCCCATGAAACAGTGGCTTCACAGGACTTGATACAATAAGGACAATTATTCTTAACGCTGCATCAGAAGTGGTTAGGCAAACTTCAAGATACTGTTTACTCGGCACCTAGAAATACTGGAAGATACTTAAATTTTCCTGCATTATGTAGGGAAGACAAGAAAAACGTTAGCATGTCTATCAAGTAAAGCAGTTGTCTATTAGCCTGCCTTGGTTGTCTGTTACAGGAATATGTATGCAAAGTTGTAGTCAGTCTGTTGAGACGATTTTTTCTAATCAGATGCAAGCTTGTCATTGCTGCCTTCTGCTTTAACCACCAAAGGGAAGTAAAACATCAAACTGAGAAATACTGTGAATTCAAAGCTGAAGATAATTGCTTATTACAAGCAGTCCCTGATATATTCTTTCCTTATTTCAGTATATTTTCTGGTCAGTGCTTTGATTTTTCAGCATTTTAGTTTACAGACAATCTGGTAAGTTGTTGCCAAATTGGTATTTTGTCAACATTACATAGAGAGCTGCTCAGAAATGAAATTTGCTTTTACTTTTTTCCCTCTCACCCCCTATCTGACCACTTTTATTGCCTCATTTGGGATGTCTGCTCAGTGCTTGAGGAAATCTGAGTGTTAGACATGGCTGGGGAAATGTTGCAGTTGCAGTGCCCTTTGCGTTGCAGACTGTCTCATTCATTAATGTATTGCATGGGTCATGAGGTTTTTGGCTTTTGACAGTGTGTTTTTCACAGGACACATTTTCAGCTTATTGGAGCACTGATGGCAAAGTTCCTTCACCAGCCAGCATCCTAAAGGGTAGCTTTAAAATATGTAAAATATTCCATAATTACAATTGGCATAAAATCTCACTTAAAGAAAAGAACATCACTGAAACACCGTAAAACAAGCTATTAAATATTTTACCACTACAAATGAATGCTTCAACTTCCAGCATTCATGGTCCCTCATTCGCAACCACTCTTTGCAGCTATACATACAGCAAACTCGAGGGAGAGAAAGAAATGTTTGGCTCAACGGGGAGTACTGAAAGACATCAGAGAAAATGTGCAGTAGCGGGTTTCCATGCTTTGCACTTAGGCAAATGTAATAACTATGTAAATTAAATGATTTAAATGAAAGTACTTTAAATGACTAAGCAGTGAAAAAGCAGATCATGCCACTGTGAATATAATCCAAATTTTAAAACAGCAGTAAATTGGAAACAACTTTGCTGCAGCCCATCACAATAATTTGTTTTATACTGCAAATGCCAGCATCTTACAGTACCTGCTTCTAAGTGAGGTGACGTGTATCCATCTGTCTACAGTGTGGATATCCCCACTTACACTGGATTCCTTTAGTAGCTGGCAGGTTTTGATCCGTTTAGCTAGTGTAAAAATCAGAAGAGCTGAGATGCGCTGAGCTTCAGAAGTACTTTCTGTCTACTGCCATGGGTGTGATGTGAATGCTAAACGTTTGTGAGTCTCAAAAGAGAGACTAAACAAGCTGGGGGAGGGTGGGGAGGAATCATTAAAGGTTATTAAACACACAGAAGCCACCTCCAGCTTAGAAATCCCTAAAGCGTAAATGGCTGGAGGCTGTGAGAATAGTCAAAGGTACGCAGCTCAGCAGGCATCCCTGCAGACCTAGGCAGCTGCCTGCATTCGTTCCCCATCACAAACAGGACGTGGTCTAGATAGAACCATAGCAACCACCTTTTTGTTCTAGCCACTTGTGTGACTGTAAACAGACCAGTAAAGCTGCTGCCATCTCCACTGTAAGCATCTGCAGTTCAGTCGCCAGCACCATTCTTTATGTCTGAGAGATGATTAATTTCTGATTAGTACAATATTATGTAATGGAGGGATGTTAGAACTGTTGAAATGACATCTCTAGATCTGACTTGCCATACTTTGCACAGTGTAAATTTGAATTACCACCTATGTCCACCAGGATTCCTCATGGTTTCTGAAGGAGGCATAGATGTTACCAGTGAGTGCAATGGAAGAGTGGAGGGAGTTAGGTATACTCACTTCTCTTGATGTGACCTCAAAAACAGCATCCTCAATTTCCATCAGTGCCTGCCTTCAGATTTCAGACTGATTAAGAAACACAGGGGAGAGAAACTGCAGAGCCCATGTTTGAACTTAAGCCTTTATCTTCTTGAAGCGCTCCAGGAGAAGTCCACTGAAGGAAATAAAGGAATCCGAAGAGGGGATGACTGACTACCTGAAATATTTTTTTCAAAGAAAGAGCTGAGATCATTTTCAGTTTCTCCTCTGTCTGCTTTCTATCCACAGGAAGGAAGGTTATGAGGAAAAGCAGGTACAAATGCAATTAGCACTTCTTCTGCTGACTTTTACATGTTAGAACAGAGTACAAAATAATCAGCACCTGGCTCCCCCACTCACCAATCACAGAGTGCACCTTAGGAAATTGTCTCAAAACCAGATTTCACTTCTTGCCTCCTTTTCCCACAGTGTGTGATGGCTTATCTTCAAAGCATTCCCATTTCACTATCTTCAGACAATTCTGTTTTGCAGGTGGAAGGCAGCTTTTTGTTTTTCCTCAACTTTGATCATTACCATATGGTCTTTCATATGTGCTCAGGGTCTCTTTCTAGGATCACGATCCATTTTTCTCTTCCTGGCAATTTTTCTGACCGGACCTCTATTTAAAAAAAAAAAGAGACAAAAAGATAAAGTCATGCGGTTCTTGGGAGTACTTTGGATTTCAGACAGAAACAGTTGCATGGTGCCAGGGACATAGATCTGTGGCCTGGCCTGGGGATGAATGTTATCAGGTATGAGGTCTTATCTCAGAGGAATATTAACCTAAGACGCAAATATCCATAACAGAAAACAAATGGTGTCACAGAAACAAAAATCCAGTTCTTACTGGCGCCTGTTGGGCCTTTTATTCTTTTCCATAGGCATTGCCTTAAAGACTCACAGTCATTCTTCGAGTGATGTGGTTATATGTATTCCAACCTGGTGCTACATTTTCTGGAGTTTGGAATTTCTTTTTGGCCAGTATGCTGAACATCCCACATCTGTGTACTTGAATGACCTTTGCTGTCTCCTGAGGGCATAAAATGGCAGAGTGTAGCCAACCGTCTCATCTGTGATTAGAATTGCTATGAGCGTCTAGGTACTTAAATCTCTTATCTGTGGCATATCATTAATCTAGTACTAGGGTGGCTCAAAAAGGGTTTATTTTTAGGTTTCATTTTGAATTATTTTTAACCTCTTAGAACCCTGTTGTTTGAGTTGTCAGCAACATAAACAGCTCTCAGTCTTGGCAGCTTGCAAAATATTCTGTGAAAAATGAAATAGTGTTTGGAAATGTTGATGTATTGAAACCATTGTGATTTGTGGGGAAATTCTGGCATAAGTGAACATGAGTTTTGAAATAATTTGCAGTTCAGGCACTTCAGATCAAAACCACTGAACTTGCGTGAGATGAGCCAATAGCTGGAAAGCGTACTATCTGGGAAGGCACAGTCGAGGGACTTGCACCTGCTGCTGCTACATCCCAGGCGAATTCCCTAACTGTTAAACTGAGGAATTCCACTCCATTTTGCTGGCCCAACTAATTCCTAGTTCTCTGCACAGAAAAAGACTGCTCCAAAGAAGGGACAAAAGCTGGCAATAACTAGGGTATGGATAGGTGGTTTCTTTCTCATGTGAATGATGATGTAGGTCTGATTTGGATCCAGGACTTCAGTCGGTATTTTATGTCACCTAGGAAGCTGGTGTGACTGTTAGCTGCTCTAGCTCTTGGCTGATTTTTCCTTTTTTTTTTTTTTTCTTTGCAAGGAACTTCAAAAGCTCCATGTTTTATTTCCAGGCAAGATCTTCAGGGATAATATTTCCCCACCCACTTCTAGTTAATTTAGAGTGTGTCTGCCAGATGACAGCCAGAATATGCTGCCTCTCAAATCTCTGCAAAATTTTGGCCTAGAATGGAAAAGAAATGTAATTTCTAATGCCATCCTGCACAATAGAATTTGCAAACTCTGGATTTCTGAGCATCAACAAGAATCAATAAAACTAGCTTTATTTTAAAGAACTCCTTGGGGAGTAATAAGCCTGAATCTAAGATGACTTAGCCATGTGCCATTGGGCATGTTCATTTCTCTTGAAGCCAAGTTTTGCCTTTGTTATATGTTCTAGCCTGACATCCTGGTTCAGAGGCTGAAACACTCTGTCATGTCTGATGGAAGGATCTTGTTAGAGTATGTAACTGTTCTCATAGCTTTCACCTGCAGAGATACTGATGATAAAACTTGCAATTTTATGTTCATCCAAATAAGTGCACCTCCTGCTTCCCTGAGACCTGGGGAGTCTAATCAAGTGTTGGCTTTTCTTTATATTTAATAGTAATCCATCCAACTTCTTACAGTCTCAAAAAAACTGCTGTATGTGTACTTTGCGGTTATTGAGCTTTACCTTTCTAACATCAGACGTAAGATTTATGGGGGCTGCTTTTTGACTCAATAGTTCTGTTTCTTAAATTCTCTCTGTGTGATTATAGGATCTTTTCTGAGTATTTTAATTCTGCTACTTAAGAATCAATATCATTCCATCCTACCTTAATCTTCAAGCAAAATTTCTCCTTCAAATAGTTCTAGCCTTCCATGTCAATCATATACTGCACATGACTGAACACTTTTTAATGACTTGCATCATACCAACACATTTACAACCTGATTGAGAGGACTGGCTTTGCTGAAAAAGTAAAAAGCAAGACATTTTGCAAGCAGTGCTGCACATTTTTCCCAAAACTAATCCATATGGATTGCTAACTCAAATACGCTACATTTACAGATAGATAGCTAAATGAGAATTTTCTCCCCAGTCAGATAAAGATTTACTCCATAAAAGCTTGTGTAGCTTCTTTTGGAAATAGTCCCATCTTTGGAGTTTGCACTATGCCACCTGCTTATGCATTTGTGAAACACTGCTCCCTGCGGGACAAGTCTGGGACGTATGCTTATTTTGATGAAGTGGTACTTTAATCTTCAGTCAGACTCTACGCAATTACCTTCTGCCACTGAAGTCATGTCCAAGAGTAAAATACATGATGCTTCTTTCTCCTTACTTTGAATTACTTCCACAAATTAACTGTTCTTTGTATTCTGTGTTTGCTTGTGTATGTGTACACACATATGTATTCAATGCCTTGCTATTGTAAAGCTTTTAACATATTTATAAGGGAAAGAACTGAAAGGCCTTTGGCTTTGATTTGACCTGCTGCATGCCCCTGAGGAAGAGATATGGGGGGTACCTAAGACTCAAGTGAGGACCATGTAACAGCTCTAGATTAAGTATTCTGATGTACAGCAGGTAAAGATTTGTTGCAGAAATAGATTTTATAGAACAGCAACTGTAGGAAGAACAACCGTTTGGTCTCCTTTGAGTCCATGTTTGTGTATTTCTCTGTTGGTGCCTTGCAGATGCTAATCCAGTGATAGGAAAGAGATGCTTACAATCTAGCTAAATAAAGATTGAAATGCTGCTTAATCAAATAAGCTTATGTTCAAATGTTTCCCTGAGGGCACCCAACTGGTTTGATGTCTGCATACTGTTAACCAGGGCTGGGTACTCTGCATCCCATACCATCTTATCCACAACAGAGCTGTAATTCCAAATTACTCACTCAATAACAAATAAGGATCATCACAGTTCTGCTCAGCGAGTGGATATCATATTAGCTGCAGCAGGCTTGATCAGGGTGGTTTTACAAGACTGATCCTTTTTTGAATAACAAATCCGTTCTGTCCAACCAGTGTGTTCTTTGCTGAGGAATTCATAATACGCATGATCCGCACTTTTATTTTAGCCCTATCCAGTATTTCTTATATCTTAGGAAGAACAGGGTTTCCTATTGCTCTGTGCACCACTGTGCCATCAAGGTACAGATGAACATAAAAGGCTGAGGTAGTTTAGTAGGAGTTAGTGTTGTTCTCAGAAAAAAAGAAATTCACTATTACTCTTCTTGTAGACCTAGCGTGCTTTTGATATCTGGAAGCAACAAATGAAGTGGCCTGTAGATTCCAAGAGGCAGGCCTGAGGATAACAGGGGGTCAGTGACATCTGATAAAGCTGAACAAGGGCCCTGCTGTACTCTGTCCAATATTCTACACTGATTTCAGAAATCAACTATAAAAAATAGTGATGGATAAGTTGCAGTGATGCTTTTTATGCCATCTGGCATAAAAGAGTGTAAATCTTAACATCATTATCTTCAGCAATGTTGTACAAACACCAAGTCCTACTATATGGCCAGTGTGCCCATGTGATTAAGTTAGAGTGGAAACCTAGATGAAGTGATTATTTTATTCCTGCATCCCCAGAAGCTAGAATTTACTCTTCCAGCCAATGAACAAGAGAAATAGACATGGGCATAGAGGACATTAAAAAAAAAAATTGTGTCTACTGTAAATGGCATTTTCCCAGTATGTTCAAATAAAGGACGTGGTGCAGCTGCCTATATTTAATGTTCTTCAGGACAGCAAACCTTTTCTAAATACTGATGGTGTACTCACAGAGCACATAGAACTTCAGTCCTCTTTCCACAGGAATAGCTCCAGTCCATCAGAGCAGGCCTCTTCATGACTAATAAAATTAATTATTTCTTGAACTGAAGTGCTTTCTTGGAGATTTGGGACTGCTTTGGGAATTCAGACACATTTCTTATTTCAGTCTTTCCCGAAGAAAGTTAAAAATCTTAGATGTGAAATTAAAGGAGCAATCACAGGCAACCCCAAACAAATATTCTACAGCTGCCTAAAAAACTATCTGCTCTGACTGCGTTGTCTGTAATCATGCACTTACATATGCAACTTCAAAATTCTATATAAAAATTTCTGACACTCTGTAACAAACTGAAAACATTCTTCACTTAAAAAAAAATAAATAATAATAATCAGGGAGGATAATAGGCAAGTGTAAAATGGGAGAAAAAAGATGTCACGCATGTCCCAAACATGGCCTTTAGCAATAGTGGTGCATTTGTTAAGAGAAAATGCCTAGGGCATCCTAGAAAACACGCACTGTCTGACACCACATAGAAAGGCAGAAAACAGAAAAGGCTCTGTCAACAAAGTCTGTTAACACATGCTGAATTTGAACACATGCTGTACTTAATGATTTTTCTTAATGTTGCATCATTCTTTATAGTGCACTTAGCTTGATATACTCTGACAGTCAGGATCTTCCTAAACCATTGAGCAGGGCTAAGAATGGTTTTCTACAATATAAAAAAAATGCCAGGAAATTCTGCCCAAAATACCCTCACATTCTGCAGCCATTGTCTGATGCTTCAAAAGAAAGGAACCTTGCCTACCCTTGTTGCCCAAAAACTAAATTATGCACTGAGCCAAAATGTAAATCTCTCTAGCCCCTGCAGGTAAACAGCTGGCAGAATTAAAGTATTTAAAATACAGTGCAAAATACATATATGGAAATGCCGTCTCGTTTCAAGACTGTTACAGATACAAGAAGTTAACTACCCCAAGACACAAATTACAAGTTTTAATTTTCAGCAGCAGAATGACTTCAATTTTGCCATCAAATCCCACTTACACACTTGTGAGTTGCCTGACTGAAACATTACATTCCTTGTAATCCTTACTGCATTTCAAACACCAGAAAGGCTCATCTCTGAAATGTTCATTCTTCTATTCTAATTTCCTTACTAATTTTATCTTAAAGCCTTCGACACTGTCTCCCACAGTATTCTCCTGGAGAAGCTGGCAGCCCATGGCTTGGACAGGTACATTCTTTGCTGGGTAAAGAACGGGCTGGAGGGCAGGGCCCAGACAGTGGTGGTGAATGGAGTTAAATCCAGCTGGCGACCGGTCACGAGTTGTATTCCCCAGGGGTCGGTGCTGGGACCTGTCCTCTTCAATATCTTTATCAATGACCTGGATGAGGGCATTGAGAGCACCCTCAGTAAGTTTGCAGATGACACCAAGGAAGTGTTGATCTGCCTGAGGGTAGGAAGGCCCTACAGAGAGATCTGGACTGCTGGGCTGAGGACAGTTGTATGAGGTTCAACAGTCTTGTTCTTCATTGGCATCTGATTACTAAACATTTTGAATTCTTTCTGTGGAATTGGTTTGCCATTTTGCAAATTTTTTACAGTAGCCATTGCAGTCTTAAATTATTCTTTTGTAACGTAAGTGGTAATGACTGAACATGTTCTTAACAAAGCCTTATCTTGCTTTGGATGCTGTCCATCTTCAGAACACTAGTAATCTTGTGGCAGACCATAGTTGTCTTCAATATTGTTAAGATCAGCTAGTCTACTAGGCAGTTACAAGGTAAGTGCTGCCAGGTTGAGCATACCTAATTTTAGCCACAGGTACTACTTTCTTATGATAAGAACATTCTCTAGAGCTTTGTCTCCAGGTGTTTTTAGAAGATAAATGTATCTATAAAACAAATTTTGTTTTGCTAGGGCCATACATAAAAAATTAGACTTAACTGAAGGTTTCTCTTTAGCCAGTTTGCTTTCATCTGTAAATATTGTCCAATGCAAAGCCAAAATGATTCTTCAAATTGAGAGTAGAATAGGTTTGTTGTCATTAGAGTTGGTGATGCTCTGGAGGTGGAGGAAATATGTTAACTGCAGTTAACTCACACTGGCATTTCATAATGTGATCATGGAGATCATGGAACATCACAGTCAAAGAATTTTCTCAGAAGTAGGAAATGTCTAAAAGTTGGCAGTGACTTACCAGTCAGACTCTGAACTTGAGTTGTAAGGAATCTGAAATGTCACTCAGATCACACTATTGAATGGGGACGCTGAAATATTTCATATAACACTGGGTAAAAAAAACTTCTGCTCTAAATTTTGCTGTTGTTTTCAAGAAAATAACTTCTAATTCACTAATAAGTAATTTGTAATCAAACATGAAATAGATTTATTCAGTAGTTTGTAACTGCCTTCTGATGGAACTGAAACTCTTTCAATTCATTGTAATACATGAGATATTGACATAGACCTAGACTGGATTAATAGAAGCTTAGCTTAAAACAGAAAAACATAGGGCATTAAAATTACTAAGGATAGATCTCGGTTTTCAGTTTCTTTGTTGTTTTCATGTTTTTTCAAAGAAAAATCTATCAGCAGTTTGTGTAAAAAACATTATCATCTCTTCCTACAAACTTTGTCTTGCTTTAACTTTAAAACAACAAGGAAAAAGTCATCTGAATACAGTCAACAAATAACAAATGGCAGTTGTTTTCTTACTAGTATGGCACTGCCTGTCGTGGTGATTGTGCTACTAGTATTTACCTTCCATTTCCAACACAGCTTGCTAATCTGATGATTATTTGTGTGTAGTCACAAGCAAGATAGATGAAGGAGAAAGGAAAATTATTTATCAAGATTGCAGACTGCAATGTGACAGTGGTCAATGTATATCAGAATTGCAATTGCTGAAACAAATGCTGATTTGCTAAGCCTGAATTGTTTAGGAAAGGCAACATGTTAGTATACTCTTTTGAAAGCTTACTGTTCTACTCATTTTTAAACTGGAAAAAGAAGTGTTTCTATTAAAAATTGTAAATTTTCCTTAAAAGATATTTCTTTACTCATTAAGCTAAATAAAACATAACAAGTTTTACAGCTACAAAAGAATACCATGAATAAATTTCTATATTTGGATGAAATTAATATTAACAATTCAGTTAAATCACCAGACTAGCTTTTTCCAGTGGGTCTAGACTTTAGCTTCCTCCACAATTAGTAACAACAACATCAGAGTTAATTTTCATCAAATTTTCAACAGAATTCCAGCAAAGTTATCTTTTTTTTGTGTGTGTGTGTGTGTCCACATGTCAAAAAGAATTTGAGCTTCAATGTGAAACTCAAAATCCTATGGAAAAATTTATCCCTTGAAAGTGCTGGTTCTTAAAAACTGGCAACAGGGATGTGCTGAATAGATTATTACGTAGCACGCAGCTATTTTAATTAGACAGTTGCTTTACTGAAACAGCTTTAAGGAACAAGAACTTAAAAACGTTGCACTGCAAATACGTTGCAGTCTACTAGATGAGAGGTAGTTCTGTTCAGGAGATGCTAGATGATATGTATAGTAGGGAAGGGGAGAAGGAAGTGTGTGAAGAGATGAAGCTTGGCTGTGGACACAAGAAGTTCCACTCTGTTCTGGCACTTATGTAGTTTTGGAAACTACTCATTTATCAGATGGTATTAGCAATATGTGAGAGAGAAAAAAAAGAATGGTATCAAAGAATTAAGTGTTTGCTTACCATGGATGTAAGGTAGTAAACTTTATCTAATAATAATGATACTGGACATGCATGAAGAAATATATGCACCCAAATCTAACATCTTTTTAAGCAGAAATATAATGATTATTTTTTGCCACAATATGCTGTATCTTGGGGTGTTTCCAGTGAAAAAGTGGGCCCAAGTGAACCTAAATAGATTCAACAAGGCCAAGTGCAAGTTGTTGCACCTGTGCCAGAGCAATCCCAAATATGTGTACAGACTGGGTGAAGAACTCATTGAGAGCAGCCCTGTAGAGAAGGTCTTCAGGGCTCTGGTGGACAAAAAGCCATTCAGGAGCCAGCAGTGTGCACTTGAAGAACCAAAGAACAACAGTATCCTGGGTTGCACGAAAAGAGAAGTGGCCAGCAGGGCAAGGGAGGGAATTGTCCTCTGCTCTGCCTTTGTCAGGCCCCATCTGGAGTACTGTGTCCAGACCTGAGGCCCAGCACAAGAAAGACATGGAGAAATTGGAGAGGGTAGAGAAGAAGCCATGAAGATTATCAGAAGGCTGGAGCATCTCTCCTACAAAGAAAGGCTGGAGAAGAGAAAGCTCTGGGGGACTTCATTGCAGCCTTCCAATACTTGAGGGGAGCTTATAAAAAGGAGGTAGACTGGCTTTTTATATGGTCTGATAGTGATAGGACAAGGGGAAAATGGTTTTAAACTAAAAGGGCAGATTTAAGTTAGATGTTAAGAAATTCTTTACTCATATGGTGGTGAGCCACTGGCACAGCCTGCCCAGAGAAATTGTGGGTGCCTCCCCCCTAGAGGTATTCATGCCAGGTTGGATGGGGCTGTGAGCAGTCTGATCTGCTGGGTGGCAACCTTGCTCATGGAGTGGGGTTAGAACTAGATGGTCTTTAAGACCTTTCCAACTCAAGCTATTTTATGATTCTATGGCTCTATGTCTCTTTGGCTTCAGAGATGAGACAACATTATTATAGATGAAATCACCAAAAAAATGAATCATAGAATCAGAATCATAGTATCCTTAGAGTTGGAAGGGACCATTAAAGGCTATCTAGTCCAACTCCCCTGCAACGAATAGGGACACAACAGCTAGATCAGGTTGTCCAGGGCCTGATCCAGCATTGCCTTCAAAGTCTCCAGGGTCAGGGCGTCAACCACAACACTGGGCAACCTGTTCCAGTGTGTCACCACCCTCAATTTAAAAGACTTTTTCCTTATAGCTAACTTAAATCTACCCTCTTTGAGCTTGAAGCCATTTCCCCTTGTTCTATCACAACAGACACTGATAAAGAGTCTGTCCCCTTCTTTCCTGTAGCTCCCTGTGCTACTGTGTTTTTTTGAATATACATTTTGAAGAGCATCCACAACTTGTGAACTAGAAGTAGCATGCACAGTCATCCAAGTAAATCCTGTTGCTCTTACATAATCTTCCCCAAAAGCATCTGGCCTGAACTACAAGATAGCATCATGTTTCAAAACACAGCACTGGCAAGTGTCTCTTTTGAGAATCATAGAATCATAGAATTGCTCAAGTTGGAAAAGACCTTCAAGGTCACTAAGTCCAACCGCAACCTAACCATACTACCCTAACACTAACAACCCACCGCTGAGCACCACATCCAAATGTTTTTAAACACATTCAGAGATGGTGACTCAACCACCTCCCTGGGGAGCCTGTTCCAGTGCTTAACAACTCTTTCTGTAAATAAATTTTTCCTGATATCCAACCTAAACCTCCCCTGGCACACCTTGAGGCCATTTCCCCTTGTCCTGTCACCTATCACCAGGGAGAAAAGACCAGCCCTGCTCTCACTGCAATCACCTTTCAGGTATTTGAAGAGAGCAATGAGGTCTCCCCTCAGCCTCCTCTTCCCCAGACTAAACAGCCCCAGTTCCTTTAGTCGCTCCTCATAGGGCATATTCTCCAAGCCCTTCACAAGCCTTGTTGCACTTCTTTGGATCTGCTCCAGCACCTCCATGTCCTTTCTGTACTGAGGTGCCCAAAACTGAACACAGTACTCGAGGCGGGGTCTCACCAACGCCGAGTACAGGGGCAGGATGACTTCCCTAGTCCTGCTCACCACACCATTCCTGATACAACCCGGGATGCCGTTGGCCTTCTTGGCCACCTGGGCACACTGCTGGCTCATATTCAGCCGACTCTCCATCAGCACACCAAGGTCCCTTTCTGTCAGGCAGCTTTCCAGCCTCTCCTCCCCAAGCCTGTAGGGTTGCCTGGGGTTGTTGTGACCAAAGTGCAGGACCCAACATTTGGCCCTATTGAAACTCATACAGCTTACCTTGGCCCATCATTCCAGTCTATCCAGGTCGCTCTGTAGTGCCTTTCTAACCTCTGGCAGATCAACACTCCCTCCCACCTTAGTGTCATCTGCAAACTTACTGAGGGTGCACTGAATCACCTCATCAAGATCATCAACAAAGATGTTGAATAGATGCGGCCCCAGCACTGAGTCCTGGGGGACACTGCTCATGACTGGTGGCCATCTGGATTTAACTCCACTGACCACAGCTCTCTGGGCCCAGCCATCCAGCCAGTGTTTCACCCACCAGAGCATATGCCCATCCAAACCATGGGCAGCCAGCTTCTCCACAAGGATGCTGTGGGGGACAGTGTCAAAGGCTCTAGGGGTTAAAAATATTGATGGTGGTTCTGTGAGCCAGTATTGACCTGCCAGGAAGTCACAGACCAGAAAAAGTGTAATGCTCTACTAAAGAACACAACCTGTGTGCGCCTTTTCCACTTTAAGGAACAGTCACATCCTTCCAACCCAGTGTGTTAAGACAGGAAGGCTCTCACTCCATGATGTAGTTGCCTGAATTCTCCTATCAGAGTGGATATTGTTTTTCAAATGAGACCTAGAAGACCTAGATTTTGGCTAATGTAGAAAACTAAACCAGTCCCCAATCGGCAGATCTTATCTTGAGGGGGAAAAGAAGGATGTTAGCTCAGCTGAGTACTTTTCCACTTTGCTCAGCACTAACTGCACATAGTCCTGAATTCCTTACTGAATTCTGTTGAGGTGTAGCAGAACCTCAGAATGGATGAGGTGATCATAAACTGATCAGGTAATAATTAATTTGAATCTGTTTAGTTCTTAATGTGAAATAATCCAGCTGTGCTATAGCCCGCCCTCTGTGGGGTTATCAGTGGCTGTCCCTCAGCTTGTCGAGATGAGTTTGCAGCAACTTGCCCTGCACTTGGGAAGGGGTATGTAGGAAATCTAATGGAAACTTTTCCATATTCCAATTTATAATAAAGAATTACACATACTTTTTTACTCTTATCTTGATAATGTTAAATCTGCACAATTCTTGTTTTGTGCAGTATTGGTCTTTAAAACCTCCACTGCCTCACATACACACACATGTACTATTTCTCAACAAAGTCAGCTATGAAGCTTTCTATTGATCACCCTGCCACTGCACAGCACCATCCCAATGAAAGATCTGTGACAGTTTCCAGTATTAAAATTTATTTTCTCAGAAATAGTAAACCTGCTGCTAAAAACTTCTCTGCACATGCTCTTATTCTCTGGTCTGACTGTATGTATGTAACAATAAAAGCAGGTGTGTGTACCAATGAGGAAGAAGGACAATGCTCAGAACACAAAATGCCTTTGGCAGAGGATACCGGGGCATTTACTTGTCACCTTCTGAAAAAAAAAGATGACATATATTTCAGGTCTATCATTTTAGCTACTCTTATTCTCTTATACTCATACTACTACTTTACTGTAGGTAACTTACGATTTTGAAGTCAGACATCAAAAATTTTGTGCTTAGAATATGAATCCTGTGCAGATTTTTGAACACATCACTTGTCCCCAGATACAGAGTTACATGGAGAATTCCACTTTACCAAGAGAAAAGTGTCAATATACTCTTCTATTTGAAAGCACGTCCAACATAAAAATTGAGGTTTTGTCATGGCTCCAGGCTTCTGGAATGTAATATACAGCAGTTGCACCAGAACACCAGAGGCTGTATCTTTGAGTTGTCTTTCTTTTATTACTTTGCACGAGCTCTCGTTTAAAACTGGGAGGGGAGGAGGGGTTAGAAATGTAAACATAAAACAAATGATCAATAATACCTATACAGAAGTATCACTTTTCAAAACCAGTCTTCAGTTTTGCCTCCCAGCACGACACAGCAGCCTGACTCTGCTGGTTTTTGCACATTCTGTGGTTCACAGCTCCTGTTTGCATCAGCTACAGTGGAATAACAGAAAGTGTAACTATTTCTATATAAGCTGATGGATTATATTTTAAAAGCTCCAAAATACAAATATATATGTATGTATGTATGCATATTAGCAGCAATAGCTGCAACGGAGCTAAGAATTCCTGCATAATAAAACTGTTTATGAAAAATCACAAATATTTTTGAAATCTGATAATAAGAGTACATTAAAATTCTGCAGAGTTGGAGAGATTTAAAAGTTTGCTAGACATTCTAGTACACTTTCTTACCTCTTTTGGCTGCTAGAGCTAGATTTTTTTCAGTAAAATTACAAACATTTTTTCAGAGTTCATTCCTGACTTACTACCCAAGAAGAGATAAAAGCTCTTACAGAGCAGTTCTTCATTATGCTATTTTATGCCACGCAGACCAAAAAGCATCCTATTTTCTTACAGCCTTCAGGCATTACAGGTGAATCTTTCAGAGGAACAGACTGCACTTGAATAATTTTATTACTTGCTTAGGCAGACTTTGTTTGATTTTGAGGTTGCAAAATATGCTCAGTTTCCCTTCCTTTACACTGTATAAATACAAAAGTCAGGGATTAAACTTCCTTTGAGCTTTTCTACAAGAAAAGAAATGCTCTTGGAACATGTTTCTCTAAGTTTCATTGTGAGTACATGACAATTTATTTCCATCTAGAAATAGATACTGACAGTGTCTCAGTGTTCCTACATATTTTCCTCTGCCAAAAGTTTACTTATGTTTTCCCAATAATGACAAGGGAGCTATAGGTGAATTTAATAAACAACTAGATAAGGTGTTAAATCATTTACACTACTTATATTAATTCATGGCTCAGTCTGGTCTAAGGTACTATTACTGGCAATCATTCAGAACATCATTTATTCTAGTCATACACATTAGATAATAACGTCATGTTATCAGAAAAGCACATTTCTGCAACCATGTATCCAGTGAAGGCTGATTATTTTAGGAAACATTAGAAGAGGACAGAAAATAAAGTAGTAAACTCGTTCTTTCTTGGCCAATTATGTGCTTCTGAAAAAACACAGCAAGTTTCAAAAGACCATTTTGATAAAATTGACATCTTTTTCAGTTCACAGATTATAGCTTTAGTATATATAAATATATATATTTAACCTACACATGTCTGAACTGTGCTGTAAATTAAAATATTAAAGAAGGAAGAAGTGAAAGGCAGGCGGAAGAAAATTAAACAGAGGCAAGAATGTAAAAAGCTTTTCTTTCATGACCTTTGGAATTTTTGGTTGTTTTTCATTATACAACACTGAGCCCTATCCTGGAAGATAAACTGGTGGAAACAGAACATATTACACTTGATGGAAAGGAGCTTTTTCAAAGACATCAACCACATCTGAGCGCTCATACTTATGTGAAGGTGATGTCAAAGCCTCCCCTCCACTTTTTCTTTTCTAAGAGGGGATTTTGAATGGAATTTGGGGGGAAACCTGGCTCTAAAGTATACTGCTATCTCATAGGATTACCAAGAAGTACCATTGAGGTTACCAAGCCAGAAAGATCTTGTGGCCATAGTTAGCATGGCCCAGCAGGCATGAACAAAATGTCCCAGTCGTTGTGTTTAACTTATACCTATGAAAATGAAGCTGAAAAAGTAGTGAAATGTAACTCCACTGGCTGAAAGAATGGCACCAAAGCTCAAAGATCATGGCACATGATAAAATATCTGAATGGAAATGAGAGTAGACTGAGCAAATAACAGTACAAGAGCACTTGTGACTACAGAAAGATGTGCAGGATAAAGGGATAAAGTGAGTATAGATGGTATAAGGGCTACAGAACAGATTGGTTTTCTTAAATGGGCATTCAGAACCAGGCAGACAAAATAAGAAATAAGTAGAATCATAGAATCATAGAATTAGCTAGGTTGGAAAAGACCTACAGGATCACCTAGTCCAACCATCCACCTACCACCAATAACCCCACTAAACCATGTCTCTCAACGCTACATCTAAACGTTTCTTGAACACCTCCAGGGACGGTGACTCAACCACCTCCCTGGGCAGCCCATTCCAGCGCCTGACCACTCTTTCAGAAAAGTAGTATTTCCTAATGTCCAGCCTAAATCTCCCCTGGAGCAACTTGAAGCCATTCCCCCTCGTCCTGTCACTAGTTACAAGAGAGAAGAGGCCGACCCCCAGCTCACTACAACCTCCCTTCAGGTAGTTATAGGGAGCGATAAGGTCTCCCCTGAGCCTCCTCTTCTCCAGACTGAACAATCCCAGCTCCCTCAGCCGCTCCTCTTAGGCCTGTGCTCCAGACCCCTCACCAGCTTCGTTGCCCTCCTCTGAACACACTCCAGGGCCTCAATGTCTTTTTTGCAGTGAGGGGCCCAGAACTGGACACAGTACTTGAGGTGGGGCCTCACTAGGGCTGAGTACAGAGGGAGAATGACTTCCCTACTCCTACTGGCAACTCTATTTCTGATACAAGCCAAGATGCCATTGGCCTTCTTGGCCACCTGGGCACACTGCTGGCTCATGCTCAGCCAAGCATTGACTAATACCCCCAGGTCTGTTTCCTCCACACAACTTTCCAGCCACTCTGCCCCAAGCCTGTAACTTTGGCTGGGGTTGTTGCGGCCGAAGTGCAGGACCCGGCACTTGGTCTCGTTGAACCTCATCCCATTGGCTTCAGCCCAGAGATCCAACCTGTCCAGATCTCTCTGTAGGGCCTTCCTACCCTCAGGCAGATCAACACTTCCTTGGTGTCATCTGCAAACTTACTGAGGGTGCTCTCAATGCCCTCATCCAGGTCATTGATAAAGATATTGAAGAGGACAGGTCCCAGCACCGACCCCTGGGGAATACAACTCGTGACCGGTCGCCGGCTGGATTTAACTCCATTCACCACCACTCTTGATACTTGTACCAAGTACAACAGGTTGAATAAAGAGCGAGAAAAGGGTGTGGGCTACGGAGGCGGAAAATGGAAGGAAAGAGGAAGGCGGGATAATGATTTTGTTTTAGAAGGAGGAAAATGGTAATAGTTTATTTTTTGGTATTGGGTGGGTAGACAGTTTGGAAAGGAAGAGTATGTGGAAACTGTGCATTGGAAAAGAAACTGCAGAGAGATATTTAGGGAGACATTTTAAGGTCATTCAATTCTGTGTATTGGCAGTAATCCATTGTGGAGAACAGACAGCTACTGTAGTTGTTAGTAAAGATAAATGTCATTGAATTATAGATGAACATAATGGAAAAACTTCATGTCTAGCCATTGTGTAAAATTAGGAGTGGGACATACTGACTGTGTGGGCCTGGTGAATGCCAGGTGCGTGGGTGAGTAGTGAGCATTGGAAAAGAGTGTCCTACTGAAGTGGGCTATTCAGCTCTTATACCAGCACTGTAATGTCATTATTTTTTCCTGCTCTGACTTCTGAGTACTAACCAAAGAATAGTAAACACTAAGTACATTGGTGACTGTCTCAGCATATCCATATGTTTCTGCCTTCATGTTCAACACAACAGCATGGGGAAAAATACTTGTCTTTAATTTGTTGATGGTCAGTAAAGACCTCTGTTATCACACCTACTAGTGAAATCACATCATGCCAGTTAACAATGAACAACAGGCTTCCATGACTTTAAACAGTCAGTCAGGTATTAAATTCTCTCTGTTTTCTGACATACAGAAATTTTCATTACCTAAAATTCAATATTCAGTAGATGAAAGTAAACTTCACAAATCCAGGAGTCTTCAGAATTCAAGATGGAAATCTTACGTCTTTGAACTTGTTTGGGCTCTTAAATGTACAAAATCCATCATATCTTCTTCCTTCAAAGAGTAACAGCTCCCTTTTGCTGTCATACTGATCTGTGGCATTTGGCTCTTGCAGCTCGTATGGTAGCTATGGAATGTTTTCTTGTTTTGTGAAGCATCTTTTCACTCTACCAGTGCAGTCTGAATAAAGTCATGGTGATGATACTGCTACCACTACTCCTGTGCTAACAGCTACTGCTTTCTATATGTTCATTTTGTCTTTTCTCAACTTTGGCCATATTTTTTACCACTATTCTGCATTCATATTTGATAATGACACCACTGTTTTTCCAATAAACGTACTTCCTCTGTCACAGTCATGGAAGGTGTTAATAGCACATTTGCAGGAGATTGTGCTGTATGCATACAAAATTAACCAATTTTACACAGACTGCCATGTAGGCACTGTTGTACAGTATTGTGAAACTGACAAAATTATTTATACTAGTATAACTTCACTGGCAATACTCTGCCAGGATACTAGTAAAGAGGTGGAGCAGAAAGAACTGTAATTCTTTCTAGTGCATCTAGTACACCTAGCCACCAAAACAGCCATCTAGAAAAATGATAAAGGTCTGTTATCTGTAATTCTAACCTAAAAAAAACTATACACTTTAAAACTACGTGTTAAGGAGTTAGGATAAACGATGTACTTTATAATGCAATTTCTGCATGTTCAAATAAAATGTCTGGTATGACAGCAGCTAGTAAGGAAAAACTAGAAGTGATCTAAATCAAATTAATAAGGAACTCTCCATAAAAACAAATAAAATAAAAACAGCTCGCAGGTGAATAACTAAACATTTTTTTCTCTTTAACCTTCAAGTTGAGATCTGGTGGAAACTATCAGAACACATCTCTAGGTAAGAAAACCTTCCTGGAGATCTACCACTGCCATAATTTCTGGTAATCATTCACTCTGGAGTTCATCAGCTCAGGTCTTGGAGAAATTAGATCATAGTTTGTAGCCTCTGACCATTTCTATTTTGCTTTGATCCTGCTTGAAAATGAGGAATGGAATAACAATAATAACCAAAATACATGAATTGTATCAAGGCACACTTTGTACTTCCTTCATGTTCTGTCCTGTCACAACAGATCCTGCTATGAAGTCTGTCCCTCTCTTTCATACAGCCTCACTTCAGATACTGAAAGGCTGCTCTTAGGTCACCCTGGAGCCTTCTCTTCTTCAGGCTGAACAGCCCCAGCTCTCTCAGCCTGTCCTCATAGGGGAGGTGTTCCATGGCTTGGAGAATTTTTGTGGCTCTCCTCTAGATGTGCTCCGGCAGGTCCATGTGTCTCTGTACTTACAGAAAGAGGGACTAAGAGATCTCTTGAGCAAAAAGAATGGAGAAAAGTAAACACTGCAACTACATCATTATTACTGGGACATATTGGTGGTGGAGAGAGTGAGGCCACCTCAGTCTAGGAAAATTCCTTACCTACAATTTATTGTAAGACTGAATACTATCCAAGGAGCTATCACTATGTGATGCCTTATTCACATGACTTTCTCAAGACATTTGCTTTTAGAGACACACTAAATGGATCACTGACTTTACAACTCCAACTCTTTTGCTCATGGGTGTAGTTTCTTAGAGCTGTATTTCACCTCCACCACAGTTTCCTCCTTTTCAACACCACACCCTCTCCAGTATCATCCTCAGGCTGCAGTCCCTAGAAACTGAAGGAAAGAAGCAAAAGAGGCCAAAGAGGCCTCTTTCCTTTCAGCCAGACCAATCCCCTCATATCAGAGGAACATAGTCACTTGGCTCCAGTTCCAACAAGTATTATCACTTATCCCTGCCATGTGCACTTCACAATCTGTGCCACTTTCCGGCCACTCAGCCACCCTCTGCTTCTATGATTCAACTTTTGAAGGCTGCCGCCAGCCTGAACGCCTCCTCCATGACAACTACACAACATGTTCTACACACTGTTGGAACCACCCAGGGCGAGAATGAATTATGCCTCTGTGTCATGGTCATATTCTGGATCTTGCCTGGTGCAACCAACTCATCAGTAATAGGCAAAAAATTAGCCCTAAATGAAGGAAAGGTAAACTACTTTCCCTAAGATTATAAAAAACACCACTCACTCCCAAACCAGACCAACCTGGGAGAGAATAGCTGATTATATGGTCTGTCTATAGAAGACAAACACACCTTCTGTTCTCCTCCTTTTGTAAAAGTGCTCAAAATAGTTTCATCTTGGAAGAAAACCTTGTCTGCCTCTTCTCTAGCCACCCAAATACAAGCCATCAGCTAAGACAAGGCTCACGTTGGTCTCCATCCAGCTCTAAGTGCTGCCCCACCTACTGGGGATAACAGAAGAGCTTCTCCCAAACTCAAACCTGGCAGTGCAGGGGTTAATGGGGGCGATGGGAAGGGGAGGGGGTGAGCCAAAAGAAAATAGCCCGACACTCTTCTCAGCTTGTTTGATGGAGATGCGACCTGGCAGCATTGAAAAGCTTCAAGATTAATGGAGAAAAGGCGGAATCTGACAGCTTTTCCGCTGGTTTCACTCCTCCTGGGTGGGCCGATTGCTCTTGAATGTCACTTGCTACTTAATCTTGTGTATCTGAAACAGACTGACGTGTTTGGGGAGCCCTGCTTGCTCTGTATAGACATCAATTGGGAAGGCAGATAAAAGGAAACTGCTTTGAATTACTCTCTTATGCCTTTTATAAAGCACTTTCTGACTACAAAATAATTAGTAGCCTCATCCAACAAAACTCGTTGTGGTTAAGGTACACTTTAAACACTAAAAGTGAGGAGGAGCAAGTATCCCTTACTCTCTTCCAGCTGTTTCCCAGAGCTACCATGAAACAGAGTCATGTTTATACTCAAATAGAAACATCACTAGATAATATTGTCATTCAATATCACCTCACTGTCTGTAGGATGCTTGCGCTGATTTTTTTTCTGAATTGATTGATTTCTGTTTGCGAGATGAAGATTTTTTGGAGAGGTAACAAATTATGTGCTATACACTTTCCCTGCTGCAAAGAAAAAAACCTTATGTACTCTTTAAAAATGCATTACATCTCCCACTCAGTGAACATGATGCATTCTCCCATGTAGCATATAAGGAGGGCATGGGAGACTTAAAACATAAGTTTTTTTCCCCATCTTCAGTGCAATCAGATGGTGACTGTCTTGCAAAAGACATCTGATTCTTTTTTTAATCCCAGCATTTCATGTCAAGTTCTTCATTATCTTTCATCCATGTCATACCATTTATAGCAGCCTAGAGATAGTAGCAAATTAAAACAGCAGTCCAACTTAGTTTGTGAAATTTACTTCATACCCTGAAGTGAGAGCAAGAAATCTTACCTTCCCCTTGATATAACACAGCTGATCAGCCTACAATCAGCAACCCAAGCAAAACTCCAGAAGTCTTTCTACTGGAAGTTAATAGATGAAATTTTGAAATATCTGAAAAATTAGACATGAATCTGAAAAATTAGCCTCTACCTTATGTTACCAAATTGTCTATAACAGGTAACACTGAGCCCATTTAGCACAGTATGTATCTATCATATGGTCTTCTATATTTTTCTTTTTGAAATAAAGAAATCTCAAGTTTGAAAAGCTTAAGCCATGTCACACCAACTTCTAGCGGGGAGAAGCATCCCAGATTAAACACCAACATCACTATTGTGTTTCAGCTGTCACCTAAAAACTGGATACTATGAGATGACTGTGCCTTCACCAATTATGTAGACCTATTGAGTTTGAAAAAAAAAATGCTCTGTGCAGTTTTTTTATGGCATTTTTCCTCAGATCTAAGAAGCGCTTTATGGGAAGAAAATGTGATTTTACACAAAGACTTGTAACAAGCTATGGGAATAGCAACCCCTTCACTGCGTTTTTTTTTTCAGCCGACTAATTTCTATGCCCTCTGGAGGAAAACAGAAGATATAAACTGAATGATGAATCACTTCAGTGAGAGTGTCACGGAGCTCTGTTACTTTATTTATTTATTACTACTTTTAACAAGGAAATTCTCAGACGTGTTACTGATTTAAAACGGGTAACTGTTATTTTCTGATTGTTTCAGTAAAGATGCAGGTTAACAATCTCACTGTGATTGTACAATTTATACTAATGCTTTTGAAACCATCATTTAAATAAGTTTTTAAAATTTGCTTTACATAATAAAGTAATAAATGTCACAAACTCCAATTGTTTAACATTTTTTTGTCTTGGAATCATCACTGTTCTAATAAATGAAGTGTAATTAAATGTTTAGGTATCAGCACAGATCCATCTGAGATCTCTTACATTTCAGATTGTTAATTCCCCATTTGATCTTTAAGATAGTTTGGCATATTTCTCAGCATTACTCCCTTAGGAAAATGCATAGAAAGCTAAGGAGAGTAAGCAATCTTGGGTGAGATGATTGGTAGGAAATGGGTTCCTGTATTAGTATATGGTCAGTTGAAATGAATTCAGAAATGAGCAAGGGAATACTAGTGGGAAAAAAAAGAGGCTACCAGGACATTTTTACAATATTAGGCATTATGAAAAACCACCCTGGAAATTAGAGGGTCTTCACATCACTCCCTCCTCCTTGCCCAAAAGGATGAGATTTACACTATTAAAAAACACAGAAGGCTTTAAAGATATTTGCTCAATTTTGTTGAAGCCACATAAATCAAATTGTTTCTGTAGATGCAGCCCAGCCACATATATTATGTACTTATCAGAATAAATCCGTAATGCTTCTGTTTTGGCTTTGTCTACTGAACTTGTTTGAGATTGTTAAGAACAGTGGTCAAATTCTACACACACGTTTAACTTCATCTATTAAGTTCCAGAGAGTTAGCAAAAATGGAGGTAAGCATGTACACAAATGTTCTGGGGAGCCAGATCTTACAAGTAAAATGTCCTGAATTATACTAGAGTTTCCGCTCTTTTTAAGGATTAGGAACAGGCAATCTCTGTTAATTAAATGCATATAGTTTTTCCTGGAGACATTATTGTTCATTGACATTAAAACAAGGTTCTATCCAAGAGTAGGAAATGCAAGCAAGCCTTAAATAATTTATACAAAACAACAGTCTGCCATCATGTTAGGACCTCAAAAGGGATGCTTCATGCAACATACAGCAACAACTGATTTTCAGCCTAGTTCAAAGTGCTTGAAAACATAGCTTGCTGACACAGCACAGTCCCACTTTCTCTGCACGTTCTCTTTCCTGCTATTTAGGTGCAATATCTGTGCTTATTTACTGTGTCTGGATCATTCTAGGGTCTTGTTAGGAGTCAACATCCCACTCACAGCCGTTCATTACGCACAAGCATCCACAACTCATCTACAAAACAAAAACCTGAGAGTTTTCTTTTCCTTCTACAGGCAGGAAATGCTGCTATTCCATATGAAAATGCAATCACAAACCAGAACTCCTTAGATGAGCAATACTAGTGGTGAACAGTAGGGACAGACAGAACAAAGTCTGAACAATTTAGTCTTTTATATAACTACAGAAAAACAATAGACTTCCAAGGCTGAGTTAGACTTCACAACTGCACAGACACAGAAAACAGAGCACAGCTCACAGCCTCTATGCATCCTCAGCCCAGTGCCCAGGACAGACATGCCATCCTGACAGTAGGGGCTTAGTTACCATAATATAGATATAGATATATAGAAATATATATGTAGGTTTGGGGTTTTTCCTGGCCCAGTAATTCTGTTACGAAATTTATTTTGAAACTTATCTGTTAAAAGCTGATTTCAAACTCCTAGTGGCTGAAAAATCTAAAGGTGAATGTTGTACCGCTGTTGCAAACGCCTTCTGTCACTTAACCTGAGCTTGAAGGACCAAAACTGAGATGACCCTTAGGATGCCATCCTGTTCTTTCAATTGCAATTTTATTAGGTCATTGTGAAACAAGAAGGAGAGAAAATGAGCATGGTGCAAGAGCTATTTTTTTGTCTGAGATGAATGTACAGTCATGAGCATAAAGAGTCTATTCATAGCATGGCACTTCACAAAGATAAGACAATGCAGTAGTTAATAATAATTTCTTTCTCAGAATGGCTTCATTGCAAGAATTCCACAAGAAAAAGCCTTCCTTCGGCAAAATGGAATAAAATGCCACTTTATCAATCACTAGACATTTCTCATGTCTGAAAATGTATTCTTTTTCCTTGTGCTCTATCCTCACACAAACTCACTAATATTTGTATCAACTAAATAGTTTAAAATGCGCTAGCTGTTCTCAGGAGTTCCAAAGCAGAGTGCTGTTCCCTAACGTAAAAGTGAATGTTAATGTTACAAGACCAGAAAGAATGGTGGAGCCCCATGCTCCCATGTTGGAGCAAAGACAGGGCACTACATGGAGCCAGGGGGGCAGCACTTGAGGTGCTGGGGTCAGGGGAGAAGAACTGCTATGGTTAATTTGTTTAATTATTAAGATGGAGGACGGGCAAGTGTGGGCCTTTTGGAGGGAAAAATGAGAATCTGGAGAGGAGGACTGTCAGGAAGAACTGGAGGCTTTTCATCACCAGATAGCCCTTAAGTTTTTTGCAGCATAAGCCAAAAAATGACTTGACGCCATACACACAGGAGAGCTCTCTGACAGCTAATGGGTTGCCACATACACAAATACGCGCAAGGATATTTTAAAGATAAAGAAATGTGAAAAAGAAAAACAACAAGGTAATTGTCCTACAACATCATATTCTGAGTCAAGATTTGGGAGGAGGGTGAGGATGACTACTGGCCAGGTTTAGGACTTGGCAACACTTGATTTTTTGGAAAATCCCCTCCCTCCTCACCCACAGTATTCCCAAGGGTGGGATCTTTTTCCATTGTGCTTTTGATAGCCCCAACCTGTACTCCAGGTCTCAGCTCCCATGACATTGTCTTGGAAACCTAACTTGAACCTCCTTTCACATGTTTGCCAGGGAAGCAGGGATCTGCAGCCAGTTTCAGGAGCCCTTCCCCAGCTCTTCATGGCTGCTCAGCTTCCCGTGAGGCCTGTCATCCTATATGCTTGGCTCTCCGCTCTGTGGCTGCAGGCTGGACTCTGATGGTTGCTTTCCAACCCCCTGCTGCCTGGCTCCATGGAAGAGCAGAGGGAGCATGCATTGTAATCCTATTACCTCCTCCCTATGGGGAAAGGAGAGAAGGCAATAGGCAGGTCAGGAGACAGAAAACAAAAGGTTGAGCAACCGCCTGCAGCAAAATAGGGAATTCCACGAGGGAATGCTGAATTTGGTGGCACCCTGACAAAATGCCAAATTACATAGCCACTTGTAATGCTACTTGCTGAGCACGGGGGCCCTGAGTCTGGGGAACCAAGACTAAGATTAATTGGATCAGTTTTCACAAGGCAGAGGTACTGTTTCTGATTCTCACTGGAGTCAGCACGTGACAGTGCGCTGGATTACACCACATATTTTTTTAAGTTTTTCTTCAGAACTAAAAGGCTTGTTTGCTTGTTTTCCTCTCTGAACATAATCACAAATTCCATTGCTATGAAATACATGGAGATCTTTTAGCAAACTGTTGCTGCATATAAACTATTGCCACTCTCCTAATGGATTATTGATGATACAGAATAACACACTTAATTAGGCTGGCCACTTTACTGAGACCATCTGCCAGTGATTCACATCTTGACTAATTTTAAAATCCTTAACTCATTAACCTCTTTTTTTCTCTCTCTCTGTATATATATTATACATATATATATTTATTATGCCAGTGTATTTCAACATTAGATTAGTTATGCTGATAGATCAGGCAATGGTCCAGCTGGATCCAGCTGCACTGCTCCTCGTCTGGACCAGAAATGCCTCACACTGAAAAGCTGTGATGCAGTGGAAACTCACGCTGCTGGGTCCAGTTTGTCTAAAGAGTGCTACTATGCTAATGCTGTAACCACAGACTCTGTGGCATGAGGTGTAGTCTTCTGCAGTCAGCATTAAACCAGCATGAATTTTATGTAGTGTGGTATGACAAATATGTCAGCAGTGTTCTGATCGACAACAAATTATGAGGAGGATCCAGGGACTACCCTGCTCTTATTTCAGCAGCCCCTGAGACAAACTGCTGCAACTGTTGCACATTAGTAGGTTCTCAGACGCACCTTGAAAAGAATTCAAATTTCTGTCTCATACAGCAGAAAAAGAGTCTCCTGCTACTCAAGAGTACCTTCCCCAAAGTAGAAGGCAGTGTTATGTTGGACATTATGCAGATTTGCAACCACAGAGTATGCTTTTTAATGTGACTCTTTTCAGTTGAGTGAAAGCAGGTGAGCTCCAGCCCTGCTTGAGAGGGTATGTAGGGCAGAGTGAAGGTTATGAGTTTCATATTTAGTACCCGATATTCCACAAACCTGGAATGATAACTTCCCTGCTCTCACTTGGAAACCTTGATTTTTAAGAACCTTCCTTAACCTGAAGCAGCAGGAAACCCATTGCTGAGCCCTTAGCTATCATATTTTTGCGGTACAATATAAGGTGTTGATTATTCATTTCTCAATCACTGAGCAATATTCGAGGCACCTACCTCATGAAAGTTCTCCTTTCTTATATCTCACTGCAGAGCTTCCACAATTTGCTGCATTCATTTTTCTTCAAGATTCACAGTGTTCATCTTCCCGGAGCAGAAGTAAGGCAGTTCTAGGGTTCCCACAGATAGGATTGCTTCTTGCGTTAATCTGCAGAAGCCTATGGTTATCAGGTTTCAGAAGACAGTGAAAATCATGGTTGTTTGAAGCAGTCATTAATTAAGTCTTATGGTTGCCCCTAGAATTTATTAATTTAAGGTAGTTCCCTAAGTCCTACTTTTTATTGCTCTTTTACTTCCTAGTCAATATCTCAAAGCTGTTCTGAGAAGGAATTATTCCTGTTCTCATATCTTCCCATCTTCCTGCTCTGAAGTCTCACACTTTATCCCTCCCAACTTCCACTGTTTTGACATCGCTCCTTTTTATTTTCTAACTAGAAAAAATTTGTTACTCCCAGAACAAATTATTACAGCTAAGTTCTATACATCTGAAAAGGTGGTCTGTAATAGCTTTGCTGACTAAAGCATGACTTAATTAGTGTTGACAAGATATTATATCCCTATTACATTTACCTGTTTTCTGGCTCAAGTACTTGGAACAACATTATACCTTGAAGAATGCAATTTCATTTTTTCCCCCCTTTCCTAAATTTCCAGCACAGCCTGGAAGAGTAGCTGCAGTTGTCTTGATACAACATGAGCCCAGCGCACGCTCAAATTTGCAGTTTTGCAGCATTTGCTGGGTGAAGGGACTGTCCTGTTACATGTCACAGAAAGAAAAGATGAGCACTGTGACAAAATAAGGTAGAGACAGAATACCTCGTATGCCTGAATTGTGTTGTTGGCATAAAATATTCCTCCCTTTGTCCACCCTTCTCCCTTTTCACTTACTGATACACTTCCATTGCTCTCAATTACCCCCATCTTTCCTTCACTCTTTCCTCCTCTTCTCTCTGTTCCCTTTTTCTGTATCCCACACCCTGTGTGCCCACCTGCATCCACAGGAGACGTCTGAGTCCCTACATCCCTTTTCAACATCTCTTACAATTACCACATGTAGAGACCTGCAACTGTTTGGATTTCACAGGCAGCCCTTCAACCCAGTGTTTGGTACTGTCACCATCCTGGTGCCCAGGGAATCAAGAGCCAAAGAAAATGGCTTATTAAAGACCTGTGCTGACTTTCGAGTGGTGAGTGCTAATACTAACAGACAGCTTTATGGGTTAAGAGCTCCTTTGTGTATGATGGAGGGTTCTCGGGCGCACCTAGGATACCTCTGACCACTTCAGTTCACCACACCTTCCCTGTTTTTTACTTCTGTAACATGGGAAGGGCCCATTCTCATCTTCCAGGCTGGGGTCAGGGAGAGCTGCCCATTTCATTTCCTGTGGCCTGGACTCTTATAGGATGCCTTTAGTTAACTGTTTGATAAAAGGCTATTTTGTCCAGATATTGTAGTAAATGTTTTCCTGATTTTTTTTTTTCTGATTAGTACAAAAACATATAAGAAGGGAAAGTGCCAATTTACAAACATTCTGCACTCTATTACCAGACATACTCTATTTTTCAGATCCCCTTTATTATCAAGATTATTACAGAACATAGACAAATTATCTGATAATCACAGCAGGGTTTCCAGGATTTTTAACTATACAAAACATCTCTCAATTTCCCCCAATAGGACTATTTCACAGGCTGATTGGAAAGCAGGGTCTGCTCTTCAGACATTTTTCTCTTAATTAGCCAGAGATTCAGACAAATAAAATCAATGAGCTGAAGTCTGGCACCCTGATTTATTTTCAGGAGCAAGGTCTCACTTTGCAATATCATTTGAGGAGATTGTGTATTCCTCCCTGGTTTTGTTTGCTGCGTTCCACACAGAGGTTGTATAAAAATAGTAACATATGAAAAAGATGTCATCTTTCTTCAACCTATTATTCTTAACTACACGCATCCTTGAACCATCCTTTTTCTCCCTAGTCTTTACACCAGTCCAATGTTTGTGCATTGTTATCTCTCTTAACAGTCTCCCAGCCCAGCTTCACATGACTAACTCCCTTAATCTTTGCGGCAGGGAGGAGCGGTGGAAATTGCAATTGTTGTGTATCCACTGGCAGCCTGACAGATGAAACAATCCCCGCACAACGCTCTGCTATCTGCCCGTTCCCCACATTACCTGGCAACAAACCAGCCAGCTCCAAGACGTTGCTCAGAGCATGAGACACCCTTCCACAGCAGCCCCAGAAAGTCTTAGTATCAACTGTTCTGCCCCAGCCTTCCCTCCTGCTCTCCACTGAGGAATTTTAACAGATAACTATAATTTTACAGCCACCTTGAACTGACTGTACTCAAGCAATTGCATAACAGTATACATCAGAGAACTTATCTGTCTGAAAACTGGCTTGGAATAAAGGCAGTTGTAGAAAGGTGGTGAGGGAAGGTGATGTGCACAGCAGCATGCATTGGGGAGGAATGCGTACTGATAGCTTCTGCTTAAAGCCATCTGACCACAGGACTGCTCTCCTGCTCCTGCAAGAGCGGCTCCCCAGGGCCACCTGTGAGGGGTGATGACCCCTGAGTGCTACAGCAGGAGAACAGTGGCTCTGGCAAATACTGACAGCTCACTGTACAGGAACAGTTCTTTGAGGCAAGATCCACACAGAGGCCAGTTACACAAGACCTTGGTTCATAAACATCTGGCAGGACTGATTTCTTTTCCATTGATCCATCCTTGCCAGGCTCCCAAGTCTACTCATACATGAGTAAAGAAATGTCCAGCTGTCCTTAGGTCAGAAGCAGCTCTTTTTTCATGGAGCAACCAGCCCGTGTGGATCCCGATCTACAGTAAAAAGCTATCCACTTGCTTAGAGAGGGGATATTTAGGAGTTTCCAAACTTAAAAATCTGGGAGTTGCAGGACAGCCCTAGCAACACAGAACTTGACCTGGATGTTCCTATCAAAAAGATTGTATTGGACAAACTACAGCATCACTGCTTTCCACATCTGAAGAGGAGGGGGGCTTTCTTCAAAAAGGGAGTGAGATTTGTCTCAGTTTTGCCAGAATGGTCAGGTGCGGCTGATAAGTAAGGAGGTCAGGTCCCCAAATGATGATAATTCCATTCTATGATAAATGTCCCCCTTTCTCCAGCTTATATAATTACTACCAAAAACACTAACTTAATTCCTAATGACTCAAAGTGAGCACATATCAAGCCCATTAATAATACAAGGATGTCCAAGAAAAACTGGGAGAAAGGCATTAGGAAAAACACCCCTACAACCTCCCAAGGCATCTAATCATGATAGGGTGAGAAAAGAATGTGGCCGTGGATTGATGGATGATGTGCAGATATTTTTTGTTAGAGACTTATGAAACAAGTAGAAAGTCCAGATGTTCCAGAGGCACTAAATAGTTCAATATTTCTGAAATGGGTGTTGTCAAGGGAGCTAGTTAACACCAAGATGCCCAAATAGGAAATGTCTTTCACTTGGCTTTATTAGTTGGTCTAGCTGAGGTTTTCTTATATAAAGAAAAGCATTTTGAGCTTGAGCAGAACGTTTGTCAGTTCATTTCAACAAACCACATTAGGTTACCAGTTTTAACAAAACTAGATCTGAGTTTGGACCTGTTTGCTCTTCCACATGACTAGGAGAAGGTCACAAACAAGATGATCGTGGGCTGGAGTAACTTTCAGTTCAGTTATAGCCATAGTTACAGCCATATTGCAAAAAGCAGAGACTGGATATTTCAGTCAAAGACATTGTAACTGCTTTATGCTCAGGCATTTCTAACTTAAAAGATCACTTATTCTCCAGCTCTTTAAATATTTGCACCTCGTCAGTTTAGCTTGGAAACTACAGACATTGTTCCACACTGTTATCATTGCTATCATTTGTTTTCCACTGTCAATAACTACTATACATCTCCAGTGTGAAACTGGAAGGAGTTCCAAAAGTTTATTCATCTGTGTCTACATTTTAAGTACATTAGCAAGATGTTTAAAAGACTAACATAAGAAAAGTATACATTTTTCCTATGATTTCTAGTCTGCTTTGCTGAAACTTAGTAACTTAAACACTGTGACAACAACTGTGTGAATCACAGCTTTGTAGTAGATATGTCTTGATATTTTATTTTGGTGAATTTTCAAAGGAAGATCAAATCTTGCTTCCAGGCTTTGTTCCAGTCAATCCAGTGGCTTCCCTAGTAGCAGCACACCTGGCAACATTCTGTAGTCTGCAGAAAGTTTTCTCTATCACTGCTGGGGCTTGGCTTTGGGTTCGCTGTTGCTCTCGGCAGGTTCTCTCTGAACGTCAGTCTCACCATTTGGTGCCAGGATTTTCATCTGCAGTCTCTGGGCTGTCCTTCCACCAGCTCCCCAGGGATGAAGGAACTCCTCTGTCTTCCAGAAAGTACTCGGTGTCCTTCACAGATGTTCATAAAGATATTTTTAAAACTTTCTACCACTTGTGGTAGAATCTCTTGTGATTTCTTTTATTCTTGACCTGATGAGCATTGGATATTTCTACCTTTTGTCCTTTCTGGAAGAAAGATTTTATGACCCAGCAAAGAATAGTTGCAGAATGTAATATTCAACCATAATTGCACTAGTGATAGCTCTCCTAGTGGCTTGGAAGATGTACATAGCTTTGTAGTTGTTTCTTGCCTAGACTACACTCCTTCCACCAAAAAAAGTGAGAAATTCTCATTCCTCCCTAAATCTCTTTGCAGTCTTTGTACCTGGTCTGGGGGCTGCTCCCCCTAGTTTACTACAGCATTTTCTTTGCCGATGTTGACACCTCGATTGATCAATCACAATAGCTTTGGATAAAGACTTTGTATGCTGCATGTCTAATAAGATAACACTTTTCACTTGTTAACTACCTCTATTCTAAGAATTTTAAGGTATTTATGAACATGAAACAACAAGTTTTCTCACAGCTAAAGCAGACTTGTGTGTTTTGTTACAGTTTCTTCTTGTCCTCTTTACAGGAAAAATAGATGCATAGATAATTTCAGGATTTCTACCTATCATGAAATCTGATAATATTTCCTGATAATAATTAGTGGATCTGAGATGTGGTGTGTATATATGTATAGGTGTATATGCATAAAGACAGACACACAGTTCTCTTTTCCTCAGCACCTGAAAGCACCCAATGCGTTAGTGATATAGAGGGTAGAAAAAAAGAAAAATAAGTGGTTTCTAAGTGTGATCAGTGTACACAAGATGTAATCATTGTTGGGACCACTAAAAGTTGCATGACCAGCAATGATTTATTAGTAGTAGAGAATCCAGGGAAATACTCCCCTCTAAATTATTTTTTCTCTGGCTGAGCATGCAATAAATTCCCAGCTTGAGCCAGGGAATGTATTTTCTCCTCTTCTCTATATTTTCCTGTGGTTTGCATTATCATTCACTAAATATATTTGGACATAATATTATTTTTCTTGATCTGCAGATTTGAAAGTTTTGTGGCTCCCCTCCTCTCTTTTAGGAATTTCTCAAATAAATTATTAACTAGCATTCATATAATGAACTGCTGTCTTTTAAGTTATATACATAACAGTTATTTAATCTTTAAAACAAGAAGAGCAGAGTAACACAAATAATTTAACTCACCAAGTTGAAATGTTTTCATTTTCATGTTTATACTGCACAACTTCTCCATTTCTTTTAGAAAATATATAAAAGTACTATAAATAATTTGCCATCCTAAGACCTCAGCAGCAGATCAGGAAAACATCTTAAATTGGTAGCATCTCGTGTTACCAATTATTTTTATTAATGACTCAAATGCTTTAAGGACATCTCATTTTGTACTAATTTCTGCAATTCAGGAAAACAGAGTAGGAAGTATTTGTCCTCATGAGCCAAAAAGAACAAGTAAAGTTAGTTGGGTCTGAAATGAGTTAAACAAAAAAGTCTCCCATGGAGCCTAAGCAATAGCTACATTCTCAAGTTGACAAGCCATTGCTGCCAGGTTGGTCAAAGTCAAGTTCATCTTGCCAGTGAATTTGCTGACAGTATTACTAAATGCAGTGGGGGTTGTGAAATCTGGTGGTTGCCACTTCTAGAAGAAAAGAGGACTGGTTCAACTTTCAGACATTCAGACACACAGGTAACCACTGGTGTTTCATGGTCGCCTTCGTGGAGTTTCTGCTGAGAGAAAATAATCTCCATAACATCAATTATGGGAAATAAAAAGGCACAGAAAGTGAAATTTCCAAAAATCAGTAAATTTGTATTACACTGCTAAAGACAAAGTCATCATATGGTGGGCTTAGGTATGGGTAGCTGTTTCATCCAAAGGAGGAGGAAGATGCAGAAAATATCTGTCATGCCATGGATAGGATGGGCCAAATATCAGACAAAGATAAAACCAACGGACCAAAGATGAACTGTTTGAAACAAGGAATCATATTGGTCCTTTTGGTTTTGTTTATAATTTTAAACCATGCCTATCTGGCATTGTTGGTTTTGAAGTCATGACAAGGACGGTGCTTGACTCTTTTTTTCTTTTTTTTACTAAGATGCTAGACAAGTTCATCTTTAGAAAATTAGCACATGTGATTAAATACACAATGATAAAAAGCACTTATATTATTTCCATAAATTCCCCTGACAGCCATTTGAATGCAAATTGAACAGAAAGAAATCGTCTTTAAATGAATTAACAAGGAAAGGTGGTGGGTGGGGAGGAGGGGAGGAATGCAGAGAGAGTAGATAAAGCCTCATAAAATTAGAATTGCTTCTTATTCAATATAATTCAAGAAAGCATTTTTAACACCATTATTTAGGGTCATAGACTCTTCCATTCAATTGTCCAGCTTGAATGCACTGACACCGGCAAGATAGTGAAATACACCTCACCTATTTCAATACTGCAAACCAGGGATTGCCTGTTATGTGTTGGCTTTCTTTCCTTTTCTTTTGCTCCCATGAACAAAAGAAACACCTATTTTTTAACTGAGAAGATAGCAGCACCATATTTAAATGATACAGCACAAAAATTGTGTCATATCTTTAGAATCTGCAGCCAAAAAAAAATCTGCTTTTGATGAGATTCCATGATTGTGCCCATTGCCCTGCTGTATTCAGGCTGGAGAAGACAGGAGACTGTTAGAAGATTTGCAATAAAGCTACTCTAAATCGGTCAGCCAGTTAGCTTTTGCTTCAAAATTGTGAACAGGAACAAAAGTTAATAAAAATCCAGTGTGAGTGGGTTGCTCTGAGAAAGGGATACACTACTTAGCACTATCGTTTCTTCTTGGTATTGCTCCTCATTGCCATAATGGAAACTGAGGCAGCAGCCCAGGTGTGAATGCCAGGGTCTGAAGGAGAAGAGCAAGATAAAAGAGAATGGGAGAAATACATATCTCCTTATGAGTCCTTTATCAAAGAAACCAGATGGAGTCTGCAGGTTCACCTGGGCATTAGTCATCCCAAAGCTTTGCATTGGAAAGGATTAGGACAGGGAAAATAAGACAGATGGAGATTAATCTTGTATGAAGTAGTACAAACAAAACAGCTCCAGAAGGATACCAGAAAGAAAGTAGAATAGATATCAGAAAAAATTCCTCATGTTTTCCTAAATGAAACATTTGCTGAGATACATCTGTATGCAGTCCTTTCAGATCTTTCATATTATGAAGACCAAAAGGTAGAGAGAGATCTAATGAATAACCAAGTATGGTTTGCAAGAATTGGCACTGATAATTCCTTGTCCTATACTACCATTGTTCAATTGCTATTCAGCCCTGGTGAGTTGGGAATAACTGTACAGACGGATGTATAACGTTCAGAGAAGATATAGAACTGTGGCACAGCTCTATATGCAAGTATATTTTCAATTAAAAATAAGTTATTTAGTCTTAAATAATCTACTGTTTAATAAACTTTTAATCCCTGCCACAAATTTACTACTAAAACTGTAAACAAATTTAACATAATACAAAGTATTTAAGCCTGAAATAGCCACATGAACCCATTTTGTTTTAAAAGAATCATCCTGAACTTTGAAAACTGCAGTACAGAGTTACGCACCACAGCTTCTATGCAAATCTGAACTTCATATTGCCTGAAAATTAGTGTCATGGTTTTATGACATGATTTTTGGTTATTGGCGTTCCACATCATAACATCCTGTAGTGTACTGAGAGTTAAAGAGTTAATGCTCCAGCTCTGTGGATCGTGGATAGTTCCAGGTACCTGGTCCTCAGAAGAACTACATTTCCTGGGGGACTTTGCTGCTCTGTTACCATTTCCATTCAGAGGGAAAGATAAAACTGTTTGCAGATCACAAGACATTCCTCTTCTCTTCCCATCTCTCATCCCAGCAGCATCTCGCTCCCCAGCCGTCTCACCGTCGGTATTAGAGTAAGGCCTACCTTAATTTTGGACGCTCTCTCTCATTGTATTAGATTTATTATCTTAGATTGTAATTATGTTGCATTATATTGTGTTATTTTGCATTGCGATATCTTATTTAGTAAATTAGTTTGTTTCTCCTCAGGTCGTTGCTGCTGTTTTGTTTTTAGGCCCATTTTCCTTTCCCAGGGCATGGGTCCCCCGCCCCAGTAGTCACAGAACCAGGCCAAACCTGCCTGTAAACCACTGACAATTAGAAACTAATTGATTTGGATTATAGTAAAGACATGAATAATCTATTTAAATAGCATGAACTGTCCATAAATCTGAGATAGGTGGTAGTATAATTTAATGCAATAACAAAGATTTGAAATATGTAATAGGACATATTCTAATTTGTGAACAGATACCATTTCTTTGTGTCTGACTGGGTTTGAGTTCACGCTGTTTGAATGATACATGTGAATGTTTAGCTACAGTTGAAGGAAATGAACTATATCCAATAGATCCTTTCTTGTATGTAATACATCAAAAAGATAATGCCAAAATCTATGAACTGCTTAGACAAAAGACTCTTTAAAATCAGTCTTTTGTGAAAGCTATTCTTCAATCATCTTATAAATATGAGCCAAGATGTAAATGTAAGATTCTTGTATCAGGTGAAACTACTCTGCTGTACACACATTTTCTCCATAAAACCCTAGTACCATGATGCAAAACTTAGCTTTTATTTCAAAAGACTCTTAGAGAAAACTAAAATCCAAGCCATGGTGGGACAACATAATTTTGCCTCTGAAACATCTGCAGAAGAGAGACATAAATTATTACAAGGCACCACAGGACTACATATAAGTTGAGATGAGTGAAATCAAGCCCCTTGCTACCTGACGAATTTGACTGAGTTATCAAAGTGAAAGTGTTTTGTGAAGTTTAACATGAAAGGATTACAATCTTGCTTTGGTAATCTCATCTTTGAAAGGCCTTAGCTGCAAAGGGAAAGCACTACAGAGAAACCATGTTCAAACACCATCCTTGCTTCAGAGTTTGGATTAACTTCAAGCCAACATTGTGTATTTGAACTCCTGCAAAATGGAATGAGAATTCCTCAGCTGAACACAGGATTGTAAGTCTTAATTTTGGGGGCTCGTGAAGGTATCTGGATAACAAAGGAGTAAGAGCAATGTTAGAATTATGGTAAGTCAGGATGTTCCAAACGCACAAAACCTGATAGTGGTGATGTGAAGAGAAGTGATAGAAATAGATTTACTACCAGTATAATCAATAGACAAAACCTCTTCCCTGGACAGCTAACAGCTTGTTCTGCCCAGACAGTACATTCAAGGCACTCCATAAAACCCAGATTAAAACAGAAAAATATTGACATGGCTTCAACTCTTTTAACTGTTGTTCTGTCTGAATGGCAAAATGTTTTAGATGCAAAAGTCATGTAGCAGTCACCCTCTAAAAACACATATACTTCGATGTGTTATCCACGCCTATAAACAATTGTTCATGTGATGATGTATCAGCAGTGTGATGCGTCTCTGCTAGTATCAGAGTGGTAATAGAGATTCTCTGGAACTCTAGACATAACTGGCAGTGTTGTAAGACACCAGTATTTCATTAATACTTCCAATACTGTGTTCAAATTCTCAAAAATGCCCTTTTCCCCAGCAAGACTTGCTGATTGCTTGAAAAGGGAAGAGGGAAAATAGCCAATAAAATAAACATTTCCCAAAATGATTTTTAGGTGTTGTCTGGCAGTGGTCTGACCTGAGCTACTGGCATTGTGCCATACTGTTAAATGAATGTGTTTAACTGCCATGTTAGCCCTTGCACCAAACCATGCCACAGAAGCCACCTCACATTGAGAAGATGTTGCCTGCAGTTATTCAGAGGCCACCACTCAAGGCTTCACCTGGTTTTCTAACTGCTGTGGCTGTATGATAAGGAAGTACAGTCTTTGGATATCAGGGCCTTCTTTTGGGACTAGAAGATCAAGAAGTGAATGAAGTAGGAAAGAAATGAAAGTTCACTGTGTTTCTACAGCTCTAGTTGAATAGGCTAAATGAAGATCAGTGTTCTGAACCAGGCCAAACTTTTCGATGGGTTCGAGACACGCTTGCTCAGAGAACCACATCATGACCTGGAGATGAAAAAAAGTAGAACTATCTGCCCTGGAAGACAGAAGCAAGCATGAGACCCGGCCCACCAAAGAGAATAAATTCACTCCTCCTATCTTGGTTCAAGACCTGAATCCAGGATACCATGACAAAGGATCAGAGGGTCTGTTTTTCAAGTGTGTTTATGAAACACATCTGTCTTAAGTGAAGGAAGATGGTACCCATCATCCCCTCTAGCCAGTGTGTGAGGATTTGCAAAATTCACCCTGTCCTCGGTCACTCAGCTGTGGAAATGCTCCCTTGCTTCAGATATCTGTGCTATGTCTTTTCATCCATTGAAGGCCACTGGTGATATATTACATGCTATGCTAATTGCTGCAGACATGACAAGAATTCAGAGATGGAGGGGAAAAGATATAGTAACAATGTTTTGTGACACCATCAGCACTGCAGACCCTATCACTCTGAAAAACAAGAACTTTAAGTCCACATAGGAGGGTTAATCAACAGCCTCACCTTGAAAGTGGGCTGGATATGCCCTAATTTTCAACACTTGGTATAACTACAGCAGGATGGCGAATTGAACTGAGACCAAAATCCTGACAGACCATGCACTGTTTGGAAAGATGTGTCACAAAGTCACATAAGAATGAAGGCATAAGGATGGATGACAAAGTTATGAAACAAATTTGAGTGTAGGTAAAGGTATCTGACATGCAGGCAATTCTGATTACAGAATTTCACATTTACATACACTGAAACTACAATGAAATATTGTTTTTCAACAAAATGCTTACTCCAAGTACCATTTTGAGCTTGCACACTGGTCTCCTCTAAAACACTTTTTAACTAAGATATTTAGGTAATATATTTTTCTCAGAATTTCCTACATTATTTACTTCAAGAAACTGAAAAGTATGTTCTGATGTTAACGTAACCACAGAATACAGATATTTAGGTTAGACATTGCTCAGTAAGATCAAGTCATTTCCACAGATGAGGAGAAAAACTCAGCAATTCTGGAGGAGAAAGAACACTGTAATATTTTATGCATTCTGGCAATAATATCCCATAAGTGATTATTTGAAAGAGCTATTTCATAAAATATATTAAAAAAAAAACAAAAACAGAATCCTTTGTTCTGTAAACAAAGATATGCCTAAACAAAAAACTAAAACACTTTATTCACAGGAAACTTTAAAACAGAGAAAAACTGATGATATTTACCTTACCATACGGTGGCCAACATATCTCAGTACAGCATTGGTATCCAACATGCTTATCTGCACTCCCACTTAACTTTACATCTGTCTAGCTACCCAGGAGAACGATGCATCTGGAAAGGCTGAATAGGCCAAGGGAGTTCACATGTATTTTGCAATGTTCTTGAGAAAACTTACTGGAGAGAGGTCAACATGTTTTGTTGCTTTTTTTTTTCCTCCTTGCATCTCCTTGCATTAAATAAAAACATATTGTCTGTTATTTGAATAGTCTAAGATATGTTATTTTTCACTAGGAACACATGAATGCAGCTCAAAACATTTGCTTTGTAGAACCTTGTATGCAAGGGGAATGCTTGAGAGGGCATAATACAAGGGTTAGCACTGGTCAACAGATGTAAACAAAAAGAAATGAAACAGATTTCTAGTGAACAGATCACAGCAGAAAATACTTTCTGAACAAGTTCATACAGTTGCAATCCAGAATTTAGCATCTTTGCTATTTACCGGACTGATCTATGAAAAAATCCTCATGTGAGCAAAATTAGCAATGAATTTAGTAAGTAAAACATTTTGAAATATTGATTAAAAAAGAAAAAAAAATTCTGTATACTCGGTAGACTAAATATAAGGAAAAATACATTCACCAACATTACAGAATTTCTGAAGTCTGATCTACTTTCTCAATTAGGTCACTGACCCACAGATTGGTCAGAAGTAAATGTTTGTTTGTTTGTTTTAGAAAGTCAGCAAAAATATGACATTAGAGAAATTTGATTACTTGGATTGTTACTAAGACCAGTGGGTGAAGGCCTCCAAATCTTAATACCTCTAGTTTAATAACAGTGAGAACTGAATGGATCTTTGTAAATCAATGAGCCCATCAGGAATTCTAGAGCAGGATGTTTTACCAGCCAAGTGGTTTCTCTTTATTGCTTGGAAAAGGAAAGCTAGCTTTCCTGCCTCATTATCCTTTCTGTTGTTCTCTTAAATTTGAATAGCATAGTGCAAATGAGGGCTTTTATTTATTTATTTATTTGTTTTTCTGCAGCTACAATGGAATATATCCCAGTAAAAAGCCAGTTTCCACTTATTAAAAATCCTGTATTTGAATGCACAACCAGTGATTTTTGTACTATTTTTTTAACTTTAGCTATGGAAATAAATTAGCATTTCTGCATCTGTCCTGAATCGCAGTTGAAGGGCAAAATAATTGTACTGGTTAAGGAGCAGATAGATACTCAGAAACAATCAAGTCTCTTTGGACTTACTCAACCAGCTGCTCTTTTACTTCTGAGACAGATCTGACAGTGAAATACCAAGAACTTTTTGAAATAGGTAAGGAGATGAACTGACAACACCTGCATGTTCTTATTTAGGATATCTGTTAAAGACTTTTAAAAAAGTAGTACCTACTTTCAAGCAGACAGGCTTCTGCAAGTTTCATTTTAATGCAATATACTTCTATTGGTTTTGATATTCTAGAGTTGTAAAAATTATGTCAGGGAAGCAATTTGTTTCTTGCACTATGACAGCTGAAAATGTTCACCAAAGATAAACCATTTTAGAAATTTCTTCCACCTAAAAAAAACAACTTTAAAGCTGTTTTTTCCTTTAAAAAAAAAGAAGCTGCATTTTTTTACATCTACAGGAATTCAAAACATCTCATTCAGCACCAAATGACGTTGCTTTATTTAAAGCACAGCAATATCCTCTGTCATTTAAACAACAAGGTACAGAGCAGTGCTGGTGTGAACAACTCAGTGATCCAGAGGTTTATTTGAAAGCTTTCTAGATACATTTTTCTACTAGTGATATTGGAAAGTTAATTTACACATCAGTTACTCACCAGCAAGTTTTCTGGACTGAAACTAGTCAAAAATCTAAAAACGGGTTCCATTTTCAACATTTAAATCAGATCATAAACTTTTCCAAATCGTATAGCTTGAAGTGGCAAAACTTCCAGTTTCACTATTACCCAGCTATTGCTTTTGTAATTGAGCAGCTGTGGAATATTCGAAGTACATACAAACTTCTCCATCTCTGGGTGGAAGGTGTCTAGCCAAAAGCTTATAGTCTATATTTCTACATACTAGTAAGGACATGTGCCTTGTACCACCAGAAAATCCCATTCTGGTCTATTTGAGCATTTCACAAAAGTTAATGCATTTCAAAACCTCACATCTATATTCAAAGCAACAGCAACTCAGTGTCATAGCTGTGGAGAGGCCTGGAGAGTCAAGGAAGCAAGGTCTGGAGATAGGAGTAATGCTTAAGAACTATACCATTCACATCCGTATTTTCATCCCTTATCAGTACCTGCTTTTGAAGTCAAATGTCTGTCTTGCTTTAGGGTGCAGCAACAGAAAGGCTATAGGTGACAATAAACATGGCACAACTCTGAGCTCACCAAGCTGCTGCCAGGGGCCATGCTCTTGTATTGCATTTGCTCCACTGATTTTAATGGCAGCACATTTTGTACAGCAGTCACTTGAGGCATAAAACTGAGTCCCAGTCCCAGGGAAAAATAAAAATGTTTCTGTTTCTGTTTTTGTTAGCATTTGGGTAAGCTAGAAGCACTTTCCTCTCCCTGGACAGCAAGAGCAGGTTAACATAAGGGTAAACACAGCAGGAAATCTGGACGTTGCAAATGGCTTCCCATGCCTTAAAGACAGTTCATTTCCATTTAAAACAGCTCTGAAACCTATCACCTGCATCACTTCTGAACTACAAACATCCGCAGAGTACATCTGACGCCCTTCCTGACACAGTTCCCAGGAGGTGATGCTTGGTGAAGGCTGGCACTGCAGGCTGGGGCCTGGCTTCATGACACCAAGGGGAGCACTGCTTGCTCAAACAGAGCCACCATCACCGGGGTGAGCCAGTACTCCCCAAAACACAGAGGGACAGTTATATTCTAGCTATGCCATTAAATGGCAGCAATTCTCTGGCAGAGGCAGTGCTGAGGATAGGTCTGTCCCATGGGGCGGGAGGTACCACATGTCCCAGACTCCTCCAGCAGAGGAGCAGGCTTTGATCTGTGCTGGCTGACAGTGCTCCAAAATGGCTCTCTGTCAAATGAATCTGCCAGACATTCCTCAAAGGGTCATCAGCAAAGGGCCACGGAGGAGGGTGTCCGCAAGCCCTGCTCCCCTGTAACATCTCCTCACCGCCTTGCCTGTCTGCCAAGCAGACCTGCTGCGAGTTCCACACACATGCAGGCTCAATTTGTATGCAAATCCTCCCTCATTTGTTCTTGCTCCCTTCAGAAAGGACAAATTTAGTATAATAACTGTAATTGCTCTAATAACATGGAAAAAAAAGACACCTTTATGGGACCAACAATCAAAGACTGAAATTGTAACACAGCCTGACAGGTGTGGAGGCATGCCACCGTTACTGCTTTTCCCAGTTTGGTATTTCTTTCGTCGCCTTGAAAAGCGCATCTCAGGGAGCTGGCGTGGCTGGCTTGTGGCTCTTGAACCCCATGCAGATTGTAACAAGTGATGCGTGCTTTTGTAGCAGAGCTGCACTGCTGCAAGTCTTTTGAGCCCCCCTGTGGAGGAAGAGGTGGTCAGTCCAGCCTAACGAGGTGGAACTGCTGCCAGTAGCTCCTCAAACCGTCCTCTCCCCTCAGTCCTGTTATCTATGTGAATATCTAATGGTCTACAGGCCATAGGCTCAGACAGATGGTTATCTCTACTTCCAATCCCTGAGACAGAGATGTCACAGCACAGTGGTGGCTGGTGTCTCTAGTTACACTGTACTAACATTCTGCACCTCTCTTGATGAACTAATCTATTTGTGACACTCATCTCTATGGAAAAATGAAATGAATGGCCAAGTAATTTTTTTGTTACAACCACATTTCTCCTACTGGCTGCTTATATAGCCATTCTTTTCTTGTTTAATTCCAAGATTAGCAAATGAGAATCCATCTTCAGTATCAGTCAGATGGACCAGGACTTATCTGATCATTTTAGTTATACACCAACCCACTGAGTGTTACACCTTCTAGTTTCTATTTGCATTGTAAACTACAGTTTTAATCACAAAACGGAACATCATAGCTGGCCCTCCTGCATTAACTCCTTTACTACATCATCAGAGATCAGCAATTGCATGATGTAGAGTCCTTCATTAGGTTAAAGTAGACAGGTTCAAACAAAAATATACAAATACACAAATTAAGATGGTGAGAAATGGGTCTTCGTGCACTCCCAGATAGAGAGAGGCCACAGTACTGTGGCTCATCTGGAGATAATCGATCCCTTAGAGTTCCCATAGGGAACAAGCCTGCTTAATCAACCTCTCTGAAGGCATGCTTGCATCATGCAGGTGGGAATTGTGTAAACAGGTGTGAGCACAAAGGGTGTGTTTTTTAACCATTATATGCAGGAAGGAATTTAAGGATTAAACCAGTAACTGGAAACATTGATTAGCACTGGTATTAACCACTTCCATTGGGCCTTAATCAGGCTAGTGGTTCCCACATATGATCTGTCTGAGAACATGCAAATCACCAGTATGTCACCAGTATGCATGCACTATAAAATGCTAAGCTAGAAAGAGAAAACAGTTTATCTTCTGCTTGATTTGACTCAAACCGTAAGGCAAAACTGCCTGCTGAATCTCTCACAAGTAATAAGAACAACAAGATTCACCATTCTGAAGCAATTTTATGGAAGATTTCTCAACACTCAGAAGGGAATAAGCTAATATGGGATATCTTCTCTATGAAAATGGTTTGCATTTTCTTCACTGTCTAAATCACCAATGCATCAACATATGAAATCACCACACAACATTTGACCTTGATATTAAAATACTTTGGGGATCAAAAGCAAGTGCTAAAAATAGGCAGGATATTTATGCAGCCCATCGTAGTAGATTCCTATATTACTGGCACCTCTCCATGGAGACAGGCCTGAAATAAAACCTCAGGTCCACTCATCAGAACAAGGAAAGAAAACAAACAAATAAAAGCTAAGGTTCTGTCTCAGCTCTCAGGGCCTGGGCTACCAGGAATGCTCCCGGTTCTGCTAAAGACTTTGGTGTTTGAATGTTATCCTGACTCTATAGGAATAAAAAAGGGAAAAAAAAAAAAAAAAAACCACCAAAATCCACCTTCTTTAGTCTGAAAGTGAACACTAAAATTGGCTTGCTATGTAAATGAAATGAAAATTGCAGGGAACAAAATCTCAGCAACATACTACTATCTCTGGGTAAACATTTGTTTGCAGTATCTTTTTAAAATAATACTGTCAACTTCAGTGATTGACGATTACACCCCATTTATCACTGACAACCAGAATTATTTTTTCAGCTGTGGATCATGTTAATTGTGGAAGCTAATAGAGAGGAATGCGAAGTGAATGGTCTCAATACCTTTACTATATGTGATTACTTTACCAGACTCGCAGTACTGTATTTACTGTAACTAAAAGGTCATGCTCTAAATTTTAAAGGTAAACAATGAACTTTTCTCCATCAGTCACACTCCTGCAAATAATGCATAAAAATATTTTTAGAAGAGGCAACTAGCATCTTCTGTTTGTTTGTCTGCTTTGCTTGTTTTTAATCATAGTTTCATAAACTTAAAGGAAGGCTTTCAGCTTTAACCAACATACAAGCAAACCAAGGAGGACCTCTACTATCTTGATGGCAAGAAAGCAACTTAGTAAAGATAGACTGAAGCAGTTATAATTTACATTATTGACAATGAGTGTTCATTTATCTTCTGTGGAAGGGTAAATTCTGAGGCAGTGATGAGACTGCATTGTTCACTTCACTGTTAAACAAAAAAGCAATTTCCCAGCTACTGCCATTTAATCAGTGTTAATTCTAAATACTACAATCCTATTCACATGTTGAATCTCTATGTCTTACAACGACACCACATGCAATTGCTACAATAAAATAATTCTGACATAGCTCTGCTAATAGACATGTGTTATTACAAGCATTAAAAACCCAGGATTTTAATACTAGCAGCAATGTAGTCACTGAATGTGATACAGCAATACTAATGGAGAAGTTAAAAAACATTGAATCTATTTCTAATTTGGGTCATAATCTTCTCTGAGACTACGCCATCCCAGACAGTAGCCCACAGAGTTTTCTATGAGATGTATGCGAAGCTTTTGATTAAAAAAATAACAAGATGTGTATCAGTGGAAAATGGGTATGCAAAGTGGAAATGAGATGGGGTGCCACTGGAAAGGAAATGCTGCTGTTTTAACATGTGCTAGCAGAATGTATATAACAAGGATTTTTAAAGTGCCAGCCTTGACACAGGGGAATTGTTGCTTTAAAGGGACTATGTCAAAATTGACAAGCCCAAAATGTAACCTACCGTAAAATTAAGGTTTTTACAAAATGCTCTTTTGATCCTGAAAAAACTACCAAGCTTCCAAATCCAAGACTGTCACATTGTTAAAATACCAAATACTTTGCTGTGTGATTTCTCATTAAATTTAGTTCGGCTTTGCAACATCTACAGGTAAGTCATGATTTTACTCTCTCCTCCACACTATCTTTGGAACTCTGCAAGATATTCACAACATCCAGTACTGGATCTTTTGTTTGGGATTTAAATGATTTAGCATTTCAGTTAGCAGTAATTTACAACAAAGCTATACGAGACTTCTGTACTCCAGTGGCAAATGTCTCCTTAGGAAGAGGGCAGTTCTTTATAAATGGAAGTTGCCAAACCACAAAATAACTTATTTTATTTTTATCTTGTTTTACTTAATACACGCAAAATACTTTCCAGGGCACACTGAAATGCAATAAATCATAGTTACATGGCATAGAAATAAAAATGAACAACAGCATTTCACAACTTCAAGGTGGCAGATAAAAAAAGGAGAGCCCTGATTGCTGTTTTTTTTTCTTAGTTTTAGCTTACAATCTAATAGTGAGAACTTAGAAAATTAACTGTGACTTCCTTTCTTTATATTGCACACAGCATAATAGAAGGCTACAGTTCATGCCTCTGTATACATGCCCTTACTAGCATGGGGGCATATATATAGAATTTTCATGAGAAGAAATGTTGCTGTATTTAGAAACTATACAACAGCTTTTCTTTACAAATGTGCTCCCAACCAAAAATCAAGTTGCTGCTGGGCAGTAAGTCCTCCATTCTCACAACAACAGAATGGTTGAGCATGGATTATTCATCATCCCTACCCTCCACACTTTCCACTCTGACTTCATTTTTTGTGATTATCCCAAACCAGCACAGGATGTTTTGCTGTGCACTGTTGTTGGGTTTACTGTAAACGAGACAACCAGATTAACATTTGCCCCTTCTATCCTCTATAGTTAACTGCCACAGATAATCAGAACTGTGCAGACCACTGTTAACCTCAATATTCACACTGAAACATACAACTTTTTGTAGACAGTTTCAGTTATTAAAAAATGAAGGCATATTTAAGACATCATAAATGGAAGTTCTCAACATACTTGATGCATAAACACACTGTACAAATGAGTCTGTCCTGAATATACTCCATCAAAACCCACTAAAATAACATGTATTACATTTTCCTATGAAATCTGGTGAATGAACAAGCACTATAGACAACATACCTTGGTTTCTATAAATATAGCTGCGATAAAAGCTGAAATATATTAAAAGCAGCTAGCATTAAGCATAAATGTCTCATTACTAGTTCAACTACACTTGATCTTCAGTCCAACCCACACAATAACATTAGTCAGTTCACCCATGACGGCTGAGCATGGTAATGATCTTTCTCAGTATCTTCACCTAAACAGAACTCAGCAGTCCTACTTCATTGCAGGGTGATTTCAGGGCTCCTTTTCAGCTGCAGATACTGAAGAGGGAATGGTTTCTCTTTTCACATAGGATATCTCTCTCATCCTTGTGTTAACCTAGGCCCTGGATGACTAACCCTACAGCTGACACAACCAGATGTTTTTATTTGTTTGAACTATTAGGTCAAAGGGCTAACGAGCTAATGAAAATTCTTTAAAGAGCTATCAAATGAGGAATGATTAGCAGATTTTCAGTTCCTATTTAGGTAACACATAAGGATGAAAAAAATATTCTGAGTTTACAAATCTTTCACTTCCATCTCAGTTGGGCAGATTTAAAAACAATAAAATTTTAAAAAAGCATACCTCAGGAGATGAATCAGAAACCTACAGACCATCTCATGGTGCTGTAATTCCACCAGCTGCAAGTGTCGTTTCTACTCAAATAGTGTTTCATAGCATAGCACCAAGTTGTCACAGCAAGCTGTTCTTTTTCCCATAGTATTCTAATTTGTTCAACTTCTGAAGCATTTTCTGTATATGTATTATGCTATGTCAATATATGTATTATACCATGTCAACTTTTTCTAGTCATGTAAACAAGTCCCTCAGTTTAACATTATAGGATAAATGAATAAAGATTATACCAGCTTCTGTTCCAGCAATAACTCTGCAATACTCTTCAGGTATATATCTCAAGTAACAACATTTCACTTTGAAAATAAGTCAGCTAACTTTTGGAAATTTCAATTTTTTACACATATGTAAGTGTGTAGATATGTACAATCTTGCAATGATCATGCTCCAATCAGTTTTTTTTTTAATCTAAGAGTAAAGAAATTATTTTGATGTTTCCCTATTGATGTAAATACACCAGGTTCCTAGACTTGGTTACTACTTAAAAAATCCAAACTTAGCAACTCAATTCTACAGTGTTTATTTTCTTTTTTTTTTCTTTTCGATAGTGGAAATCATGTATAAATCACGAACAGTACAAGTTCCTCATGTCTAGTAGTTGTCGACCTGAATGGGTCAACTTTTGTGTAAGACACTGTATTTTTAGTATAAAGTCAAGATAATATAGCAGTTAACTAATACTCTCAACTACAGTAAAGATACAAACTTTTGTAATATAAATTAATTGCCATTACAAAAAGGCAACTGTAGTAACTAATATGGTACAAAAATCTGCAACTTCTATAAATATAATGAAATGCAAGAAATTAAATGAAATAATACATCACAGATTTTTGTATAGCGAAGTTTGAAGAGGCAAGCTAAGATACATGTGGAACGTTATACAGCAAGAAATAATATCAAAATGCACTAAGATTTAACTTTTTTCCATACAAATGCTAGAAGTACAAGTACAGGACACAACATGGAAGCAGTAAGATTATCAGCTCAGAGTGAGCAGACGAAAAAAGTTGCATTGACAAGTTGTAAAGCATTAAGCAGCAGACAGAAGCTTGTCAAAACCAGCTGCTGGTGGATACTGATTGATAATGTTTTCATTCTGATGGCTGAGACGCTGCAGACAACTACAGCTCTGAGAAGAAGCCTGATGTGGGCACATACACATACGCACACTCACACATACACACAAAGTAATTTAACAGATGTCTAAAGAACATTAAAGCAGAGTATCTTTTTTAAAAAGACAATGTTCACTCCTTAATGAACTTGCATGGAAAGTAGAGCCTAGCGCCAAAGTTTATTTCATCTAAATGATGAGCGTGTGCGAAAAGATTAAAAAAAAAAACAACAAAAAAACACAAGAAAATGCCATTGAGACTGGTCATACAAATAAAATTTGCGTGGTGCTCACAGTGCTTACATATTCTGCCATAGCCAATGTATTCAAAACACTTTAGACACAGAAGTGTGATGTGAACTGCTATAAGCATTTTTAATATTTCCATAAAAAGGTGAAAGTGTTCACAGACAGTAAAAGGGTACATATCCATTAAGTCCATCCACAACACAAAACCACAGAACTACATTCAAAGTAAAGTTAAGCGTTGGTCTTAGCCTTAAGCATTTATGAGGTATTGTTTCAACCTGCGGTGAGGAATGATCACTGTATTAGTAAGAAAAAGCACATTTAAAGTTATTTTGAAAAATAAATCACTGCTACTATGCAGTTGGTATCCCCATAAAGAAAAAGTATTCACCATCAAAAGGTCCAGTCTAGCTGCACACTAGCACATGCCACAGCTGTATTCTCATTGACTAGTTGGGCCTTTTGAATGTTAGTCATGTAGCACCCTCCAACAGTGCATAGTTGGGAAATCATGACTAAAATATAAAACTCAGAAACTCTGAAGTCATAGAATCATAGAGTCGTAGAATCATGAGTTGGAAGGAACCTTTAAAGGTCATCTATTCCAACTTCCCTGCAATGAACAGGGACGTCTACCGCTAGTTCAGGTTGCTCAAAATCACCAGACCAGAAACACTGATAGTAAGAATAAGTGCAGTTCCAATAATGTGATAGAGCTGGGACTCTTTTAACTTTTTGTACTTTTTGGTCCATAATTTCAAAATGGGAAGAAAGGAGAAAAAATTGAGAAGAATTTATTTTTCATCTCCTAACTAAGGCTCCATGACAAAGCAGTAAAAGCTCTGAATCCATCTCTTTGCCTTCCTTTTTGTCAAACTGCCTTCCTTCTCCGGGAAACAAACCTCTTTCTCCTCCCCACCATTTTCTATTTGCCATTTTAACTAACCAGGGAAAAAAAAGTTGGGGACTCTGTGATCCCTAAACTCATGTAAGCTAAGAGAGTGGAGCTGCACATCAGATCCATTTTCTCCACAAATTCAGGTAAAGGAGCTTCCTTAACCCACAGGAGAGAAACTGATGACCAACCTAGTTGCTTCTACAGGCAAAGAGGCTTGAACTATCATAGAGCTTGTCTGTGTGCTTTAAAATGAGTAATTCCAGTTTTTGGAAATTTTCAAGAGTAGGAGGAGTAGGGTGATTGGCCTGGCAGGAAACAGAAGAAAAATGAAGCAAGAAGAGATGCCCTTCATGCTTATGAGCAAAGCTTTCTGCCTACTCTATCACAAAATCAAACAATGAGCTTAACAGGTTTTCCAGCTTTGTTCTGATAGTAGGAACTGAGTTAAAACAGTAACCATCAGGCCATGCATTTGGGCAGAAATAGTTCTGAAGGAGTGATACAAGAAATCCACGGATATGGAAAAGTAACCAAAAACCTACAAAACATTTTGTTCCACAAGGAGCATAATTACAAGAAATAGAGAAATGGCTTTTATAAGCCTTTAAAAGCTGATGCTTACTATTTTCTTATTCTCAAATAAACTAATAAGAAACTACAATAAACTTTAAACTTAAAAAATAAATTCTCGGAGTGGAAAGATATGTTGCCTAAAGCCCTGCAACAGGAGTTAAAAGTTTCAAAACATAAGCAGGATCAGTGAGGAACCACTGACACATCACTACAGCTTGTGTTCACAGACACTCATGCGCAAGGCACAACATTCAAGGTGTGCACCAGCCTGGTGACCAATCTGCACATACCCTGTTGTGATTGACTTCATGGTGAACTAGCGACCTGGCATATTTCTTTAAAGGATAAAATCAGTCAGTAAGGTTTTAAAAGTCAACAAAAGTCAGTAAAAGAACCTGAAAATCTACAATGGCGAAAACTTGGGAAGAGGAAGTGTGCACTGTGTTACTGGAACCAAGTGGGATTTTTCCAAATGTATAACAAATGTTGTTTCCAATGAATACTTTTTTGCCTTCTAAGTAACATGTAGGCCAGAGGAAGTTTGAAAGAACAAGTTATAATTCCTTGAAAAGAGAAGCTTACGATACAAACACTGGAAGGCCCTTAATTATGGTATGGATGCCTTGTCACCGTTAAAGTAACAGTAGCATACAATAAGTGAGTGATAAAGATGGCAATCCTTATTTAAAATCAGTCACACTTCTAACTAGTCATAAAACCTCCACAGCTGATTTAACACACATTAGCTTTGCTTCTCTGATGAAAAACTATTTTAAGTGAGAACTACTGGTTTAACCAACTTCTGTATATTTTCTAAAAATACTGTTTCTTCTTACTACTTTTGTATGTCACCTATTCTCCAGCAATACTGTTCCCGGCACACATCTGTGTGCAAATTTCCCTTTATGGGAACTTCCAGCAAAATAATGGTTCTGTCTTTGACTAGGTTATGCAGTGGCTTAAGGTGAGGAATCAACTAACACACTCACTGTGTTTTCATTTAGTAAAATTTCAGACTAACCTTTGCATTGACATAAAACAACTTGGTTTTTAAGGTATCAATAATGTTAAGGTTTTCAGTGGCTGTGCTTTCCAGACTGTGGGGTCAGTAAACAAGCTAACACAAATTCATCTCACAAGTCCTTAAGAAGTGAGTTATTTTTGAAAAACAAGGTAGCAAGTAGAATGCCACCTTTACAGACTATGTTATTCTTGTGCGTGCAGAATTTCCCATCAAGGATGATGGCAAGAAAGCAACATGCAGTATGTGCAGAACTAGTGGTAAACAAAGAGGAACTCCCTATTTCAGTAGTGTAGACAACTTTACTGGAAATAGTCATGTACCTGATTCACAGAATATTTATTTTAACAAAAGGACATTCTGCACTGTGTATGAACATCACAGCACAGTCTTGATACCACACCATAAGTAATCTGTGAGCAGAATGAACAGGTACAGTGACGCCTGGAGAACCGCTCTTCCCTCTCGCGTTTCACATTCTTGAAGGTTCGAAGTCTCTCTCCTCTAACAAGTTTATTAGAAGGGAGAAGCTGTCTTTTACTGCCTCCATATCATCCAAGGAGCAGGGTTTAAGAATCCAGCGCTTTCCACGTGCAAGTGGCTCAAGTTCAAAGTATTTTTTGATCTATTAAGGAAAAACAAAAGAGACCAATGTATTAATACTATAATGACCATATAATCTCTCTTTCAAATCTAAAAAAAAAATAAGAAAAACAACAACATGCAAATCATTAAAAACAACATGTAAAAGATCAGGAATCTCTTTTTTAGCATTTTATCCACAGCTGTTCTTATAATATAGGTTATATGTTGTGACCTGAAAGTGTTTTCTTTAGGGGTGAGTGACCTGTTTGCAAGCTACCATTCTACCCATACGTTTAACAGCATGGGAGGTCTGGGGAAGAATTATATGTACTTAAGGCAAAGAGCAAAGCACACAAAGCAACTTTTCAAAAGCATAGCCTAAACAGCAAATGTAACGAAGAAATTCTGGGTTGCATTTCAACTTTAATGTTAAATCTGCATGTTCCATACCAAAATTCTTCCAAAATCAGTTAGTTTTGAAAATTCAAAACAGAATATTAGCACACTGATGTGATTAGAATAATAAAAAAATATGTGAGACATGATGGTTTTCATTCAAAATCCTGCATGTTCTGTCAGCTTTCATCTGCTTACTAATATGTAATAATGCCTATAAAGAAAGAAGGCTTTTAATTATACTAATTCAATTTTTATTTTTGCAGCAAACATGCAGCAAGGAGGCAAGGACTATGATGCAATATAGAACTGCAAGTTTTAGAGTGATTATAAAGCCTTGACAAAACATACTGAGGAAGATGCTGCTTCTTGAAAAGAGCAGTATCAAGTAAGAAACACAGACCCACAGGAACACTGTGAAATAAAATCTCTGAATTTAGTACTACACTCTACTCATTTTTCAAATTAGCAAGTGGAGTGTCAAAGCATGATTTTTGTCCCATAAATGCCTACTAGAAAAAGAGTTTGCAGGTCATTTTGGTCAATAGATTACTTTAAGCTGTTTTCATCAGACTTTCAGTCTTTGACAGTATTTGATCCAAAAGTCTGCTGACGTCCGACTTGTTAATAGACATTCAGTTTTTAGATCCAAAATTATATCCAATACTTGGCCACAAGTATACACAACAACAGGAATTTGTGGTAAGCAGTTGACTCCCTAGACAGGCAACTGGAGCCACACTGTGTGAGGGCTCCATGTGCAGTCAAATAAAAACAACCTGCAGCATCTCTGTACAGTTCTGTGTAGTGTCTCCACAACACGTCTACTTATCGAATAATGGATTGTAATAGAAGAAAACAAATATGGTTGCATCAACTCACATAAATCAGAATTCAACTGTGGCAATGTGGAAGGAAGGTTTCTCATTTTCTAGTAAAGATTTTGTAGTAGAGCTTCTAGTAACAAATACCAGAAAAAGCGATTTGATTTTGAGAACAGAACTTCTGCTTCCCCTAGCTAAGATATAGACGAAAACTTTTCAAATCTATTTCTGACAAAGCAGAACGGCATCAGTAGTGATCTGAAAAAATGTAGAAAATGAAGCACAGTACCTAGCACTCACTTCACATCAAACAAATCAGAAAAAACAGGAGCCTGCAACAGCTGTTATTTTAATATCAACTTTTTAGCATTGCTGTCATAGTGTTATATTAATAACTGATACGATAACATGATTACATGTGATCAGAATATAAACAGTAATCTCTACAAGTGATATACCACAATATTTCTTGCAGCTGAAGTGACACCAAATTGAATTTACTCCCATTAAAATTTTAAATAAGTGGCACTGATCACAGTATTGGAGAAGCAGGGAAAGAAAGCACTCTTGCCTCTCTCAGTAACAGCCTCCTTGAGTGCAAAGTAAGAGGAAGTAAAAGGGGCACAGGAACATAACAAAGCAAGGTGCAAGCACAGCTAGTCAATGGAGCAGCGTGCTGGTGTTAAGCTGACAAATATGGTTGAGTAACTTGAGATGTTTCAGACCCAAAACCCAAAGGATGTCCACCACACCCCCTCTACTGGAAGACTATTGCCAGCAGCCCCTCGAGCCCGATGAACTCTCTCTGCAGTCTTATTTACATATGCTCTTTCATTTAGGCTGTGCCATATTAGGAAATGATTAGGAAAAGATTATTATGTTTGATGAGATTACTTGGGTTTAAAAGCATTAAATATGTAGGAACACAGAGAAAAGGAAATGATGGCACTAAGCAGGCTTGCACTGAGTCTTGTGTGTTCACGAGCAAATACAACATTGCTTCCCAAGGCAGCCTTTAGCCAACAAAAACACAATGGCTTCAAGTTGTATTTCAGTCCCTGCAGACTTCAAGATCTAATTTCTATTTCAGTACTCAAACAGCATCAACTGATTTAATAGGACAAATTTTCCACAGACATTTTTGATTTGGATGCCCAAAGATGACTAAAATCTATTTTTTAATATTTCTTGGTGTGTAATCAAGATGTAACAAAATCAGTGATGTGTCGTCATCATTTTACACAGCTAAGGAACAGTTCACAGTCTCTGCATTAATAAGTCCTCAATGAACACTGAAATTAAAATAGTCATTAAGTGGAGGTTTGAAAACAGCATGAAAACACAACTCCTTGCAATGAGATAAATATCAACCATTTTCTTCATACCTACAGAGAAAAAAAGGTTTGCTAGATGACGTCTCTAATGCAAAATCAGAAAAATAACATTATTTGGCTTACAAGTAATAACTAACTAAACCAGAATTAGCACAGAAGTGATCTTCTACAAGTTAAGAGACACTTGATAGTATGTTACTCTATTTCATCATTTACAGGCTCTACTATTTTGAAAGTCCCAGAAATAAATTTGCAGGCACAAATATTTTCACCCACAATGTACTACAATTTCTCCCATCATTCAGTTCTAATCACAAGTTGTTTTCAGACTTGAAAAGAAATCCTTTGTTACATAGAAGAGATAAAACAACACAAAAATAGACTGGCACAATCAGATGCCTGATGATGTTTATACAGTCGAGTTTTCCACTGGCGTGCTCTCAGCCCTCCATCCACTCTCTTTTCACTCCTCTGTAGCTGCTTCCTGCCTGAATGGCCATCATATATACTTGCTCTCTGCCAGATTTCCTATGAGGAGGTACATTAATCATTAAAATGTCTAAAGGAAGTTGAAATCCTCTGACTACTTGCCTTAGTAGCCCGTGCTTAACAAGATAAGCAGCAGTAACTATTTTACAGCTAATACAAGTACACTAGTACGAAGGAGGGCAGCTATTAAGAGGAGCTCTTTTGTCTTGCTCTCTTGCATAACTGATGAAAAGTGCTCTGCCTACTCATGGATGCTGAAGCAAAATATTAAGACTCAAACATGCTTCAGATGTCTGACACATCAGACATGCATTTACATACTTGCTTTGCATTTTTAAGTGTTTACTTTGAAACTGCTGAATTTTTAAGACAGAACCTTAGAAGAAAATATAATCAATTAAATCCACATCATTTCAAGAATTCTTTACGACTGTTTTACAGGATTTCACTGTATGTCTTGACTCCACATGGGGGCCTTGTTTTATAGAGAAGCTGACATCGCATTTATGCCACATTCTGAAGTCAAAAAATCTAACAATACACTTTTGCAATTATTCCTACTCTTCCAACATCCCACCTTCTAAAGTCCTATTCTGCTGGCACAATACACTAAACATATGGTTATCAAATGTTGCTTAACCTATGCGCTGGAAAAGTCAAGACACAATAAAAGGATTGATGCCCAGAACCTCAGCTGGGGTAAATTAGCACAGCAGCGTGGAACTGATGTTACTAAATTGATCTATGTAAACTGATTTACCAGTCCCCGCTGAAAGCTTTTACATATTCTATTACTGAACCTCATCTAGTTGGTTTGCAGTATGAGACATTCAGGAAAACTTAGATACTGTAAGAATACATGAATATGGAGCAATTTCTATCTTTTACTCAAGATGAAAAAAAGCTGCTTGAATACACTGTTTTTCATCTGAATTCAAAACTTTAATATCAAAGCTCATCAACTTAAAAAGGCTTCCAACCCACTCTAATTTGCTGAGAAGAAATGCAAGATGCCAGCAATATTACCAGGCTGTATTGGAAAATTTAATGATAAAATATTTTTTCATCCATTATGCTACAAACTGTAGTAACATATGTACATTATATCTAATCAAAAGCTGCAGAGTCATGTATGTGTCCTTACGAGTCTGAATTTTTCTAATTCTTTTACAGGATTAAGCAAGTATTCCTGCTTTGGTGATGGTATAAATTAAACTAAAATTACCTAATTTGCTGAATCCATATACTAACTACAAGGAATGTTTCATTCACTTATCCCAAATCCCAGTGGAAAAGAAATGCAGCAATAATGGGAGACTGGAGCTCCCCATATTGACACGGCAAATGTTTCACTGGGCTGTGATGCTCAGATTACATTCTAAAGCATCACAAAAATCTGCCTTTTGGGGAAACTGTTCGAAAACCCACAAGAGAGAGGTAATTTTGAGCACTGAGTCCATGAACAACAGAAGAGCTGCTTGTAACAGTGACCAAAGCAGGCTCAAATTCAGTATCTTTGGAGAAGAGAAAAAGCCAAAAAAGTCCATCACATAGCATTAAGTTTTAAAAAGGGAAACTACATAAAATGAATAAGTTAAAGAAAATTAACTGTGCAGCTAAAAAGGTAAAATGTTTGCAGGTGGGACTGAAAAAACCATCCATAATTAGAGGATGAGAGTATATTTATAATTCTACAGCAGACTTTGAAAGAAACAAAAAAAGCTTTCAACAGTTGCAATAAGGAAAAGGATAGTATTGAGGTAAAAGAAGTTATGTCTAAAGAAGGAAAACAGAAAACAAAAGAAAGGAAATTCTTGCAAATTAAATAGAAACCACAAATGTTGACCTACTAACCATAGAGTGCAACCCATTGCTTAAATCACCACTGATGCTAAAAAGTAAACTGAAATCTACTCTAGTTTATGTTACTGTGCTGAACTGCAAGCTGCACAGCCTCTTGAGCTGCTACACATGCTTTTCTGCTGATCTTGTTCTCAATATACAGTGATTTATAAGAGTGAGTAGAAGGGTATTTAGCCACTTCATCTTAAATCAACTAGCTCAATCCACTGTTGTACAAGTGAACACTTGCATGCCTTTCCCTAAAAATCTGCCGGTAACTTTTTTATCTGACACCTCAGTTGGCAAAAAAAAAACAAACAACAACCTCTTGTCTTACCAGAACAGCTGCTCAAGCCTGCACAACTGTTAGAAGTTTCATAACATTTATTCCCCCTATAGAGACACTCTATATCCTCCTATAATGACACTTAATGCGTGGCTGCTTGTATGCTTCTTCAGAACACTGATCTCATCCATGTCCAAAGGGATTCCTGTAATGCACCCATGTCTCGTACTTCTCCTAAAACACCTATACCTCATCTTTATTGACTCCACATGGTACCTCTTACCCATCAGGGACAGGAAGAAAAGTGCCTCAGCTGATGGGAAGAGATGGGGATGCTGCTGGGATCCAGAACAGACCTGGTCAGTAACCCATGCATGGAGCTATTTCCAGGAATGCCAATTTGAGGTTAAACAACACTACTAACCATCAAAATGCTCTTAAAACCCTAGTTCCTTGAAGTTACATATTTTATTGCCAGCTGAGCTGTGCCACTGAACACAAGGTCTCTAACCGCAATGTCAGACATTTGCAATTAATCAATTAAATGCATACCATGATAACCAGAACCATGCCACTGAACCTCTTTTATTGACGGATTGATTGATTGATGTTTTTTAAAGTATGACCTGCTGAAGCAAAAAAAAAAAAAGAAAACACAAGTCTAGTTTCTTCAGCATGTCTCTGACAATGGGCTAAGCAAATTCTCTAGACAAGATTTCAATATGAGCACAAGGCTTTTAGTTCAGCTCCTCATAGGTACTGGTGGATGCTTTAGAGATTAGCATTTCTAATTTGTACAGCTTTCCAAACTTTTTAATTTTGATTTTTGCAAAAGACTACCTGAAACACTTCCACCTGTGCCTTGTACTTAGTTTTATAATACACATGGTGAATATTTTGTCTCATAAGTCTTTACAGAGAGAAATACAGTCACTTAATACAGATATTTCACAAAATAATTTACACCATGGCTTGTGGAACAGGTACCCTTGTTCATTCTTGTTATACTCAGTGGCCACACGACATCACTCATTTCAGTTTATAAGTAGCTGCTTAAAGAAATGTGTTTCAAAGAAGAAGACTAACTATTCTGAATGAAGAAATAGGATCTCTGGCAAGTCAGTACAGACATGCTGTTCCAAGGAGAGAGCACACAGTCCTGGCAAATGCAAGTGTGAGACAGAGGAAACGGGGAGCAAGTTAGAAAGGTGGAATAAAAATACAGCGGGGTTACTGTAAAATGGAAAATATTGTGTAATCTATCAGGATGGAGAAAGTGGAAGACTCTTAAATGTATAAGTGATTTTTTTTGGTACAGCTACACATAGTTGTGTTAGGATAGACCTATGGCTATAAGAAAGATAATGACAGAAAACTGCTGGATGTGCAAAGGCACTACTGAGGTTTGCATGATGCACTACATTTGGATGAAAGCAAAGACAGGCTCTGAGTAGCTACTAGCACCTATCTGCTCTTTTCATGCAATCCTTTACCATGCAAGGAATCAAAATAATTAGGCAGCTGGCAAAAGGATACACCTGTACTTTGGCTTCCATGTTTTATTCACCCAACATATTCTTTTTATCTAAGAATCTTTTTCTCACACACCCGGAAAACATACAGATAACAGGAGGATGGCAGCAGTATATTTATGCATAGAAAACCAGACTTCCAGACGAAGATTCATACAAACAGTACTCGGCTGGACAACCAATATCCAACCCCAAAGTGAGCAACACAGCAGCCATTCTTAAGTGATGAGCAAAACCATGAGAACAGAGGTGTTGTAAAAAAAAAAAAAAAGAAAGTGCAATGAAAGCACAGAAGAAGAACAATTTAGTGTCTACAGCTTTAATCTTTAATTTAGTACAAAGGCCCCACCTCGAGAACTGTGTTCAGTTTTGGGCAGCTCAATACAGAAAGGACATGGAGGTGCTGGAGCAGATCCAAAGAAGTGCAACAAGGCTTGTGAAGGGCTTGGAGAATATGCCCTACGAGGAGAGACTGAAGGAAATGGGGCTGTTTAGTCTGGGGAAGAGGAGACTGAGGGGGGACCTCATTGCTCTCTTCAAATACCTGAAAGGTGATTGCAGTGAGAGAGGGGCTGGTCTCTTCTCCCTGGTGATAGGTGACAGGACAAGGGGAAATGGTCTCAAGTTGCGCCAGGGGAGGTTTAGGTTGGATATCAGGAAAAACTTCTTTACAGAAAGGGTTGTTAAGCACTGGAACAGGCTCCCCAGAGAGGTGGTTGAGTCACCGTCCCTGAATGTGTTTAAAAACCGTTTGGATGTGGTGCTCAGGGACATGACTTAGCGGTGGGTTGTTAGAGTGAGGGTAGTATGGTTAAGTTGCAGTTGGACTTGGTGGTCTTGAAGGTCTTTTCCAACCTGAGCAATTCTGTGATTCTGTGATTCTATGAATTAATGAGAAGTGGAAAACATATTTTCAAATATGATATTAAACTGCAATTTTACTGTATTGGACTGCACATTTTTACCTCACCACAAACCCTGTAGGTCACTGCTCATATTTATTCCTCAGCTATCCATTCTTTTCACAAAGTAATTTGGGTTGCAGCAGATGCTAACAGATCCATGTTTGTACAATGCCTAGGTTTAACGGAGATGGAGCATCAGTTCTTTTTCAACAAGAAATCTCAATTAGAGTATTAGAATATAAAATCTTTAAGAGTAAAGCTGAAAACTGTCATCAATTAAAGTCAGATATCTGGAGAACATCTAAATATCACATTTTTCCTGCATATTACAAAGTGACAGAAATGTTAATTTTTTATATATAAGGACAAATTTGTATACAAGTATATTCTTAGCATATCCAAACATATTCTTATGATATTCTAGAATAACTGATTGAATTTAAGATCAATTTCAACTTAGAATAATTTGTTTAAATTTTAATCACTGCCCAAATCAGTTAAAAAATAGAACACATAAAAAATAATTTTATAATAAACCTATTAAAACTTTTTACTATATATTACCATTTATTTACCCTTCAACTTCACAGCTTTTTAAATTACATTTCAGTTAAATAACTTAATAAATACAAATAGCTAGTGAAGATTCAACACACAGGACCAGATATCCACGAGCCTTTCACAGTTGTATATCTATTTTTTTAATTTGTTTTAAAGGCTGTAAATATTCATTTTTTACTTCAGACTATACTACTAACAACATACCATTCTGATTTCAGCTGCAAAATATGTTATCTTTAAATACAGATTGTGGCTTTGGCTACTAACAAATCCTGAGCCACAGTACTTTCAGCAAAAAAAACCCACAACAGTTTACCTGTGGTGCTGAGTGTCAAAACAACCTTTAGAATAATCATAAGTCCAAGTATCAAGCCTTATTATGACACCCCTTCTGCAAATACATGTTTTCTGTTCAGATAATAGTTAAACAGCATTTTCTGGAGAAGTGCATATGTGATGATTCATTCATGTCCGCCTGAACATGTATATACATAGATCTCATACTTGAATAAATAACATCTGTATTCTGTGCCCACGTTTGCAAAGCTTCACAACACTGTATGGACATGTATTCCTGTATCATCAGTGAGGAACAGTTTCCACAGGCTTTGTGGTTGGTTCCCCACATTTACACTGCTGAAAGCATTTCAAGCCAAGAGGCAGTGAGAACACAAAGAAAAACCATTTATTCAGCAGTAGCCGTGGTTCTACAATATGGGCTCGTGCACCTAAGATTAGAGGTCCTGCCTATCACACTCATTCTGCAGGCAGAGAGCAGAGTGAATAAATGCAGGACAGTTTCAACCTCCCTTCAGGTCCTTTGCAGTCTGCATGGCAGCCACGGAAGCTCATACCTAGCTGCAATTAAATATTTCTAGTCCAAATCAGAAACAGCAAAATAAATTAATTTTGGAAGCCAGCCACTGCTCTAAACCAGATATTCCAGCTGCTCCAGACTTATCTTGATTTCTTAATAAAAAATAAGTCTCCGCATAGAAATGTGGCAGAATGCCTTCAAGCCCTGAAGAGTACATTGCCTAAGTGGTGCTCTTCACAGCTGTCAGATTTTCTAATAAAGCACAAGGATACAAAAAGTAAGGGATATGTATAGAGAACAGCCATGTGCACAAACAATTCACCACTACCTCTAAAGTGTTAGTAAATGCATGAAGAATGATACAGAGGGCAAAAAAAGGAGTTCTTTACACCGAGAGAGGATGTTTTTAACCAGGAAATGGAGCTTTTTCCAGTATTGGGGGCAGTAACAGTGAACAACTGCAGAGATGAAACTCGAAAAGCTGGGGATGACTGGAAGGATTTTGAGAAGATGGGTGAACACAATGAGGTGCCGTAGAACTGTATGGGTCTCCAGCTTCCTTCTGGCTTTCAAAATTTAAAGTCACAGGCTAGAATCTCTCTTTTCTGAGCCTCGGTCCTTCCACTGCAGTAGGCTGTAGTAGATACCTCTGTTTGAGAAGTGTTATAGTAAAAAGGTAGCATGGGAAGGGAAAAACAAAACAGTAATGAATATTCTTCACTAACTGCATCAAGTCGTCACTTCCCGTACCTTATCCTGAGCCACACTTCAAGAAAAAACACAAAATAGTAGGCAGTAGATCAAGAGTTTCATAAACATAAGATACCCTGAAACCACATTGCTCTCCAACAAATGTGCAAATTCTAGGACAGACACACAGCATCTATAAAACTTCTGGTCCCCTTGAACGAGGCCTACTGATAACAATACTGATGATGCTTAAAAAAGGATCTGTTGTGATGAAGTGAATTATATATAGACATAAATATACAACAATTTTTTTAAGAGACAGAAAAAATTAAAAAGATTAACACCAGTTGATTAAAATATCTTCACGCATGAGATATTTTTAAGAACTCTCCCTTCCATTCCCCTGACAAAATAACTTACCAATTCAAAATTGTGATCTAATGAAGGTATAACCATTTCTTTAGATTTTGGGTTGTTGGTGCTCTGTATACAAAAATCACAATCCTGCACATTTGCAATTGCTGTCTGAATTTTCTTCACACTAGAAATCACCATGTGGTAAGTTTGCTGACCACTTGTGGCAATGTAAAAGCTTGTAGTGTATCACTGGCTTTTTGAGAACATACTTGAAATTTGCACTATTTGGCCACTTCTTAATAATAAACAATTAAATATTAATACTGCTAAAAAGAATGTAACTAAGCACTTCCTACCAACCAAGAAAGGCTCTGTACATTGAAGTTAATGAGTTTAAATCCCAGATTCACATATATGAAACAACTAATTATCCTGTCTGAAACACAGGCTTGTAAAACTCTCAGTTACTTGTAAAACGGTCTGCTACACACGAGTAAGATGTTGTTTAAATGACTTGTTTGACTAGATGCATTCACCATGAAATTGATTCTTTTAAAGCATTATTTTTAAACTTCATACAAGTTAACTGTATAAACTGAAAATGGAAAAAAAAAAAGTGGCATTATAAAGCATTGGTTTCAGTACTCACTGTTGGGTTAGTACTTTATGAGGTTGAGGGTTTCTTGAATGAGAAACTAATGAAGAACAAATAGTCATTTGTAGGGAGTTAATTGAAAGGCTTAATACGATTGAACTATTGTGCCATTTCTATTCTAAAATATGTGATATAGGCTTTAGTGTTATTCCACCACAGCCTGTGCAGTTCCAAAGTAGCACAACAGACAGAACATCTTTCAGCTATAAACACCAAAAATAAATCTGAGTTGCTATTTTTCTGAGAGTAGCAGTATATTGTGGCTTTACACCTGACACTTCAAGCTAATTATAGCTCTGCATATTTTTAATGTCATTTAGGCAGTGGGTGGCATGAAAAGGGGTGACTTGCAACAGACTACTCAATATTCCTCCGTCTCCAGATCAGGCACTCAGTTGCTCAACTATACTGGGATCCAGATTTCAAAGAAAAATAAGAATACATTGCAATGAGCCCTTGAATTTGAATATATAAAAAGGCACTTCAAACTATATTTCTTTGGTAGCACTTTAAATTTGAATGTTTAGTATGGTCATATAAATAAAGACAGACATAACTAAGCCACAGTACCTGAACTGAGTAGAATTTTTTAAGTAATGCCTTATGTTTGCTCCCATCCTCCCAAAATTTTACTATTGATTTATAATGAACTAATATACCAGTGATATGTTGCTAATAGTTCACAGATGCTTAAGTGACTTAAAAATTAAAAGCGAAGTCTACTTGGTTCTATTTGAAATTTGGTATCTTGCTAATGGAACATTTCCAATTGTCCTCTCAAAAAAAAAAAAAAAAAAAAAAAAGAAGTGGCCTCATTACAAGATAAAGCAGTAAGAACAGTTATAAAAAAATCAGTGTAACAACTAAAGTGTTTTATACATCAGCCCAGAAAAGTTGGAAAAGATACTATGCTGCCCACTGAAAAGCAGTTTTGGAGAAGAATCAAACCCTCAGACTGTGAATGAGCTGCACATTGTATAGCAGTTTACTCAACATCCAGTGAAGGCTGCCACCAGCCATGCTGTTTTATAAGCCAAGTTGTAGACAGATTAATAGAAAGGACAGTGTCATCAACATGTCAGTTAGACCACAGGCAGCGTGGAAGGAATTGGAGAGGGGAAGCGAAGAGAGGTGTGAAGACACTGACCACATAAAATGACTTAGATGACATACAAATAATAAAACATACTTCTAAGGATGTCTGATCCAACACAATAAAAAACATATTTTCCTTTCAAAAATATTGAAAGGAAAAAAATCAAGTCCAGCTGTTAGTACATTAGCTTGATGCTTGCCAGCTAGGAAGTACAAATCCTCAAGTTGACTTGAGTGGACAGTATTCACAAAGTCAAGGTGAAACAGTGATTCTTTTCACACAAAACAAAAATGGTTAATTTGTTCCCTTGGTAGGAGCTAAAACACATTAACAGCAGTTATTTGAAAAAATAATATATAAATGGAGTCAACTGAGTTTAGATTAAAAACAAATGCAGGACAAAAAATTGCAGCTGAATACTATCAAAAACTCTAGAGGCTGGTAGACTGATTGGATCTACAGCTTTTAATCTGTTCTTGGAGGAGGAGAAACAGCGGTTCTGATTATTTTATATAAAACACATACAACACGATAATATATCTGGTAGGATTTGTATAATCCATTTATATTAAGGTTAACATGTAAACTTTATAAATTTTACCAGAAGTATCAGTTAAAACATGAAGTTCCTTTCTCTCTAGCCTTGTCTATATTTATAGATACACTATACAAAGATAAAAAGCCAAAGTAATAATTTTCTAAGATACATTGCTCTGCTAATATAGCCTGTACAGTAACAAGTCACAAATAAAACAGTCCTTATTTCTGTGAACACAACCAACCATTCACTTTGCACAAGGAATTTTCTAACCTAAAGTGTAACCATGACCAGTTTAGTTATTTGATTTTCCTTCTTCACTGGGTAACTGTTTAAAACATGACAGTAAAAGGAAGGTAACTCAGTAACCACCACCACTGTTGTTCGCGCACAGATACTGTGGATGACACGCAACTTGTTATTTCCTATCTTCCTTTCATTACTAACAGAGATGGCAGTAAGATTAATTGCAATTATGCATTTCATGAATGCTTGATATTACAGCATAAGAAAGATGTAGGATTGCACTTAATCTATACTGGATACATCTAACTACCCATGTTAGTCTACAGACAAGAAGAACATCTCAATGGATGTTATGTATGAAGGAAAATTGACATAATTATTGAAATGGCTGCACAAAAATGTCTAGCTGAAGCAAGAGAAGAAATATAGGGAAATGCTTTGTTAATGTCATATCCAATACTGCTTAGTCTCGTTAAGACTCTCAAAATCTTGATGTGCTACAGAGAAGTAAAAGCACTTAGTTTTTGTAATTTTTTTTCACAAATGTTCATCTTCCTATCACCAATCCCAATTAGCAGGATACGCAAACATCCACTGCAGCGAAAACTCATTTTATAGGAAGATAAAAATATCCATGGTCTTATACTTTGACACTGGCACATACGTGTGCATAGAGGCCTCAAATTCATTTGTAATCACATACTTGTGGAAACTGAATGATAAGAAAAAGTGAGAAGTTGCATAGGTAAGTGAGGAGAAGGGAAAGAAAGTAAAACAAGAAATAATTATTTCCAGTCTGCTGAAATTGGAATGCGCACAATTCAAAAAGCTTTTAGATTCCTTCTTATAAGTATTCTTTGTGAGTGAATAGTACTATTTAATCACTAATTACTCATTCAAACATATCTTAAGTCTATTTTTCTTTTACTGGTAGAAACAGCTACTGTTCAGACCTTTCCACAGTGCACTGGGCTTGGCTGCACGCTACTAACCTCACAACAGGCACTGTTCCAAAACCAGAGAGGAGAGAAGAAGCAACACTGCATCTCCCAGCCAACAGTGATTTATGGGATTGATTTTATTTTTTAAACACTACAGACTGCAAGACACTGTAATACCACAGTGCTATAGGCTATGCCTGTATCTGATACAGATAAAGCTGGAACACTTTGAAACCTGGTTTCTACTTCAAGGCTGGAATATTTTGAATCAGGAACTGTGGGGAGAAAAATTAGTAGAAAAGAAGAAAAAAAATCACTTTCTGTACAATTGCTAGCATTAATACATTTTAAGAGCATGATCTAGGCCACTTTCCTGCAGAAGGAAGTTTGTGCAAAGAAGTGGAGGTCAAGCCTAGAGTGACACGGTTCACTGAATGACCAAATAGAGGTTTACATATTTCCTTTATGGCTGCTGGCACTGGTTTCAGCCTAGAAGCCTCTAATGAACAAAGAGAGCTCTGATCCCTTCTGGAACCATTCATATGTGATTAAGATCCAACAATACAGCACTTTGATCCACTGGGCTACAGAAGGATTGGATGTTTCCTGAAGGAGTCATTTCGGGTTAAAGTAGAGAAGAAGAAAAGATGATGGGAATTTTCCTGATCAGGTCAATCTAACTAAGACGGCACTTCTCTCACATCTAACATGCATTGTACTCTTTTGAAACTTTGGAAAGATGACAAATGACTGAGGTAGGAAAAGAAGAAAGAACTGGAAACAATGTCTCAAATATAAATATCAACAAATACAAATAGTAAATTTGGTTTTTGAAGATAGCATGGGATCTACTTTCAAGAGAAGGAAACTGAGTTAGCTGTTGCAAGCCGTACTTCAACAAGTGAGAATGATCATTACGGAGGTTGGATACCATCTTTCACAGATACGTTTGAAAAGGTTGCAGCATCATAGTCACAAACATACACTCTTCCTCACTCTGATATAGCTGAAAACAGCAGGAGATGTGGGGGTAGGTCTTTTAAAAAAAATCTGAAAGAATGAACACCTGGTTCCTTGAAAGTAATCTTTCTATCTTGACACCAATGTACTTCACATAACCCAAGAGAATTAAAGACCTGTTTGAAGTTAGAAGAGCATGTACATGACACATCATTTGCAGGAGTATTTACTTTTTTCATCAGGCGTCAGTATTAAGCACAGGTGATGGATTCAGATCCACAGGAATAAACAGAGGCTGGAATGTCTAGACTACCAGGAAAGCATAACACAGGTGTGACAACTCTCCCTGACTATCACATTCCAACATTTTCAGTATAAACTAAGAAACTTCCATCATCTGTTGATATAAAAGCAGAAGAGGGAAAACATACTTGGCTTTGTCTACTACAAATGTCTGCTCTTAACAATTTATTTTGGAAGCTAACTCTCCTTTTCATATTTGGGTTGGATGCTTCCAAGTCCACCTGGGGATGGTTCAGCTCTCTGGCTATCCAGCACAACTGTGTTCATTTCAGAAAACATATTAAACCTCCGTTAATGCTTTAGCCGGGCTGGTCATATTTTAATGCTTTTTATATGACTGTCCTACCAGACAGCAGGTGATTTTCTTCTCAGAAGAAAACTGTATTTGTCATATAGACTTCAATATCTTGAATTCCTTGCCATAGCGTGTGTACTATGATTCCTCACATCGAAATGAAGCAAAATGTGCTATCTTTCCACAGCTGATTCTAAATCAGCAACATAGAATCACACTGGCAGCCAACTACCAACAACAGAAGTCAGCACGAAAGCAAAGGGAATCATCAAGGTGACAACCCCAAAACTAAAATCATCTGTCAGCATTTGCCATAACAGGGGGTTTGCTACCAAACTCGTACAATAAGGAGACTACCACACACTGTACGTTACTCAATTTTATAGCGGTCCAATTTCAAATGTATATTAAATAAATCTTGGACTACTGCATTTCTGTATAGAAGCAAGGCAGTTAAATTGTTTCTTAAAATTCCTTGAGGCAGGACCACAGTTAAAAAGACAGGAAACAAGCATTTTGCATTAGTGTGTTAATTCAGCACTGATAAGGAGGTTTCTACCAATTCTAAAAAACACAGTTTAAGAGAAAGATGAGACTTGCTTTGGAAAACTTAACTGCAGCTTTGTGCTTAAACTGCTTCTCTAAGTACTGCTTCCAACTACAGTAACTATATGGGTTAATATCAGTTTCAAAACAGCATAGACTATTTCTGCCCCTGAATATCTTTCACACAGTAGATGATTTATAATTCAACAATATCAGAATCATCTACTAAACTTCAGTGTCAGCAGCATGATAGCATGCCTTCTGAAATGTCAGTGCTTTTTTATTCTTTTATTTTTCACCATAGTCATAACAGCTTTGTCACTCTGCATGATTAAATTGTGGCTTTGCTGAAAGTTGGAGCCTAGTCACATTTTATTACTTCCAACAATTACTTCATCAGCATAATCCACCATTTAGAAAAATAATTTTAAATTGATGGTTTTGAAAACAAAGCAAAAAGCATAAGAAATTCAGCACATACCTATATTTCTAAAGATTCACAAGTCACTTTCCAAAAATCTGTTTATTCCAATATATATTATAGTTTTGTTCAAATATATAAAGGTATTTTGTATTGATTTATTTTAAAATAAACTTAAGCCAGAAATGTAAAACATATTTCTTAGACTGAATCGTTGGCTACATAAAATCACTGGTGTTTCTACAGCAGAAGTATGACAACAATCAAAGGATTATATGGCAAGTGATATAAATACACTTTACCTGTTTTGGAATTAAGTTACATAAAGTTTTATTACCTTATCACACATTTATAGTGTCATCATCAGTATAAAGCTTCTCAGTAAAATCTTCCTCAATAACTAATGTGTGATTATTCCTGTTTTGATTTCATCTGTTTAGCAAAATATAGTAAATCTCAAATTGATCATTTCATTTTCATCAACTGATCAAAAATCTATGAGAACACTTCTGCTATTAAAAATCCATGTAACAGAGACAATTTAACAAATCCATCAGACCAGCACAAATCCAATGTTTTTTGAAACTGTAGAATCACAGACAAGAAATTAGTCCCTCTGGGCCAACTAACAATGGGTTGTTCTCTAGGACTGATTTGCAAGTTCACAGATGAGAAAGAGTCTGGATAGCAGCACTCTCCCATGACTTTTATGATGTTGCAGTTCATTAAGTACTCCATGATACTACTGCTAAGACCACAACATGCTCTGGCAAAGCCAGATAACCTCCTCAGTGGACTCTGGCAATCAGCTGATCAGATAAAGCCCTGCTGTTATTGACTCCATTTACAATTAACAAAGTCACAGATTTTAAAGGCAGATTAGCAATTGGGCCAGCCGCTAATTACTTGCAACCTGCAAGAGGAACCAGGTGCCTGAGTGACACCTGTGCTTTTCACACTCATCCTACTTCCACACACAGCTGAAATGCTGGATAGAGCACTGGAGTGTGGCTGTGCATCAGCATGTTTAGGAGGACACTGTTTTTTCAGAGCTGTCTGCACTGCAAAAACACCCTGCATATAACAGTGAGCCAATTCATTTAAAATAATGCCATTGTATTCTGAGTTCTTGAAAGTCTGTTTTGTTCCATCCCGGTGACCAAGAAAACAATTTTTCATTATTAGCTTTCAAAGAAAAAAATACACTTAGATTTTGTGGCTGCATATTATGATAATTGCATGCAGATGATTGCTGTATTGCATCTGCACAGCTACACCTAGTTTCTTGATCAGGTTTTCCCAGAAAGCCTTGATGCTTCCTTCCTGACTTAAGTTCAAAATCAGTGGTGAAGGATCACACTCTTTGCTTTTACTAGCCAGCTGGAGAAAAGAATGCAAATTTTCTTTGTATTTGTTTGCCATGAGATCTGTCAGCTTCATTTGCTATTCAAACTTTACTGCACCACTGAAATTGTCCACAAAGGGGAATGCTATAGGACTGAGCTATCACAATGCATGGTGTCTGGAGATTCAGTTGTGGGCATACATTGAAAAGAAGTCAGGTTTGTGCAGAGGTAATGTAAGGAAAAATTACTAAAGGACTAGCCAGTTGTGTTTGTTTTTCATTTTTGTCTCTTCACAGTACTCAGAATGGTGGCAATAGGCAATTAAAAAAAAAAAAAAAAAAGCTCCATTAGGAACATACCAAGACGGAAGGAAAGACGCACAACTCAAAGCAGAAAATTTGGGTCAGGATTAGTTTTCTTTACTGTCATTTGCAAAAGGCTGATAACAGGTGGCGTTGTATGTGAACTATATCTTCCCTTAAAACTATTCTTGCATCTTCACTCCTTTCTGATCATCTCAGGAGTCATTTGAAAGGCCTCACTCCATAATATCTATGTTTTGAGATACAATCCAGATGTGCAAAAAATTTTTTTCTGCAGATTGTACCAAAGTGTAAATACAATATCATACTGCTCTGGGTCTTTCAGACCCACCTTAATCTGAGAAAGCTTCCAAGTAAGCACAGATATTATTCATGATAGTTCAAGAATGTTGCTACCAATTGCACGTCACTATATTATTCATTCTAGTTCAACAATACCACTACCAATTGCAAATCAACAACATGCCAGTCCCTGAAAACATGGTTAACAAAGCCATATGGTAACATTTACCATTGTCATACCCAGTTATAAGATCTACTAGTTAGCGAACAACACGTCTAGAATCATATACCATAGTCTAAAACAAGATAAAATACTCAAAGCATGGCTTCAGTAAGACTAAATTTCAGATCTAGGAAATTATTTATTTATTTATTTATTTTTAAACACAACCACTGAGCATTATAAGTTCAGCAAATTTGGTTTATTTACTGCCATGTTGCTTCCTTACGTATTTAAAGGCATACTTTCTTTTTATATTTCAGATATTACTTAAGCAGCCATACATCATCTCTAGAATGATACAAATTAAGGCTTAATTAAGATGCAAGATCTCTTCCTCAAGCAGAACGGTTGGATTCTATTAGGCTTTTGCAGGAGTCCCATTTGATATTAGAGACAGTAACAAAGGAAATGTCACATATGCAAGGTAGCTAAAAAGTATATGCCCAGTTTCACAGATGAAGAGCTGAAAGTATAGATTAAAATCCTCATATTGGCAAGTTGCTTCACGTGTTTGATTATCATCTGTGAGCAGGTGAGTAAATATTTCACTTTTGACTTTTAGGCCATTTTTTCCAATTCTTCGCTCCCTCCCCCATTCCAAGCTTCTTGGAATAATCTAGGTAATGGCTAGCCATAAGAAAAACAAAAGTACTTTTTTGGAACTGACACCAGCTCAGACTTGTTCTTTTCTGAGGCTATGCCTTGGAGAAGCTCAAGAAACTTGCTACTTCTACATAAAAACTATCCCCTCCATAAAGATCCTAAAATAGATTTAGTTATGAATGGGCTCTGGCAGCACCTGGATCTCCGCATTTTGTGACCCCAGAACGGCAATGAGACAGCTGAGTTGGTAAGGAGGTGTGACTATTTCTTGGCTTTCCTTATGCCCTTTTCTTTTTGAAAACATGGGAATTATTAGTGCTTACTATCTAGCTATTCACTAAATTCCATGTAAAGGAGTGAATATATCCTGGCTCATTATCTTGCCAGAAGCTAGACTTCTAAGGCAAGTAAGAACAGAAAAAGGTGCAGAGAGCTTGCTTGCTCCTCAGAGAAAGACAACCTGTCCTTCTTTGGATCACATACTGAGATATAGTAAATTACAGTAATATGGAATTATGAAAAATTGAGAATTTCTGAGTCTCTTCTCCAGTATATACTGGATTATGTTAGTTATAAGGTACTCTTTCTTATCCATGACTCTCTACTTTTTCATATCCTTGTGATATAACTACAAAAGGTGCTAATTTTCTTTTCCCTTCCAGATCAGTTTGAATGTTCAAATTTCAGGGGGTTTAGAGTAGAGTAAGATCAAATTTTGTTGACAAATACATTTCTCATACTTATGAGTAGGTTTATATATAAAGAATTGCAACATGATGAACAAATTTTGTCCTATTACACCACATTTGCAGCTGTATTGGTAGTCACAGTGCTATGTATTTGCCACATGAATAGCTCTTGAAAGGATAGCTGAGACTTCTCCTTGGCACAAAGCCATGAAGACAAGATACTAAAACCTATTAACAGTGCATCAGGACTGTGAATTAAAGAATCCTGTGGAACCATAAACTGTCTAGAAAGAAAATTAGAAAAATAATAAAATTTGATCAGAGAGTTAATATATTTTTATTAGTGCCTGGCAGCACACTAGTAATAGACCATTTAAATGTGCACAGCAATATAACTGACTTGTGTCAGATGCATAGTCATGAAGAAGTCTGCAGACAGTCAAGTATTTATAGCTAATTAAAAAAAAAAAAAAAAAAAGAACCCGACTAGATTTAGCATAGATGTTCTCTGTATTTCTCAACATGATATTCTCTGAAACCTGGAGATTCTCGAAGTGAATTAAAACATTACAGAATGCTTCCAGGCTATCAATGACAATAATCAAAGAGCATGAACTGCTGGGAAACTAGAATTCCACTTTTAAACCCCAAACTACCTATAAAGCTCAAAACACAGTCCTCTGATCCTCCTCAGACCCTGTCTAAACAAGGTAAAAATAGCTGTTCCTTGCACAGATTTACCCTATCCAGAAGATGAATGCTGTAAGCTTGTGCTATGATTCTGCCAGTGCCTGCAAAAAGTAATATTTCTAGGTATGTCTGGCCCATTAGTAAAGAACATTAGAGCAAGTCTCAGGAATAAAATTACTACCTTTTCTCATAACATACTACAAAATGAGTATAAAGAATTTTGTAAATTGGCCTTTATACTTCCTCAAACACTTCAGTCCTGAGAAGTCAGATGTTATGGATGTAGAAAGTCTTATATTGAAATACGGAAAAAAATCAAGAGTTTTAAGTAGTTTCAGGCTCTTTTTCTGTCTTTCCAATTTACCTTCTGTGGTAATACAAAGCTAACATTAATTCATTTTAGATACTGGTGCATTTGGGAAGTCTGTGGACAAAGAGTCTATGAACTTGAAAATTCTCTGGATAAATACAAACAGAACATCAGACCATTAGCTGACTAATGGAAATATTAATGGTACGTTTTTGTTGTTCTCCTTCCCCCCAAAATGGTCTTACTATATACTTGTTAAGATATCTATATGCACTTACACAGAATTTGAAGATAGAAACGAAAAACATCAAAGAAAAAGGAGAAAATAAACATGGCTACCTCTCCATTCCTTCCCTTCTCCTCAGCTGAGTGCCTGTCCTGTGCTTACCTTGCTCTGATCTTTCAAGTCCACCTAACTGGACAAGAACCATCTGCTGCAACACCACATCCCACAAGAACAGGAACTGCATGGAGAACCATAGCATCACTGAGCCCACAGGCTGTTTTCTCATGACTGCTGAAAATGTGTCTAAGAGACAGGTCATACTGCCTTCCATCTCCCACAGAACAGATTGTAGTGACTCAGGATCCTGCTGGGTCAAAAGAAGTCAGCCAGGCCAACCTGCCTCTTTCATACACAGAATGAATTCACTCCTCTTACGGTCACTCTGCAAATCCTATTTTTAAAGCATTTGAATATGTTCTGATGTGCTTTATAGCAGCCACAATCAAAACTTCAGGACATTCTATGAGATGAGACATGCATAATTTTTAAGGTCCTCTTCAACCCAAGGCATTCTACGATTCTGTGAGATAATTCTGGGACAACTGGGTAAGGGGAATGGTTTTTGTTAATGTATTGGCTTCTAACAATGCTTGATTAAGCTATACCAAACAAGCTAGATGTATCACAAACACATTTTCTTTGCTTACTTACAAAACCCGGAGTCCTAACACCTTGTTGCATTAATAAAAAAAATAATTCTAGATCGGGAAATCATGCACACATTTATGTGAGTCAATTTCATGAGGAGATTGTAAGAATGATACAGAGAATGGAAATAGCTATTGCAGAAGACAGAATATCTTTAAATAATAAAAGTGTGTAAACTCCAAAGCAGAAAAGCTTCCTTTTTGTCCTTCTGCTTCCTGTGTAATAGAAATTATTCTGACACTTATAGGAAAAAAGATGTTTATATACTGAACTTTCCTTGTTTTCTTCTTATTCTCTCCCTAAATACACACAAAGAAATCAGCAGAACAGTGGAAAAACCCAAACACTCCCCCAAAATTTTAGAAACCATTGAAAAAGGGCTAGCTGAAGTTGACAGAGGGACATTGTTATTCCTGTGTAACATGGATGGAACTTAGACACGAAATCTTCATACAGAAAGACAGCTGTATGTACATAAGCAACATATTATGTAGACTCAAAAAAAAAAAAAAAAAGTTAAGATATGAAGCATTGCTAGCTGACCTGAATATACATGTCAGGAAATGGGATAAAATCTCATCTGGGACAAGTGAAGAGAAAAGCACTCTGGAGGTTTTATATCAAAGAACAAAGTTCTTGCTCCAGTGCAGAGGTCTGTGTTCTACATGATACCTACCTGTTGAACTACTGTAGTCCTCTCCTTTCAAAGGCAAAAATGCTTCTGTGCTAAAGACAACAGAAGCTTAATACAGAATGTACAAACCAACTGAACAGCATGGATCATAAAATGAGAAACTGTGGGAATACAAGAAAGAATATTCAGAACAGAAGCCGCGGAGCAAGATAAACAGCATGAGAAAGCAAGGCTGAGAACCAAGGACATCTCCAGAAGAAGAGAAAAGCAAAAGGAATGTCTCATGGCTCTGATTGGATAAGTGCCTGCATGCACAGTTAAGGAGTGTTTGTGGAATACCTTGTTGACATGTAAAGGCGGATGGGAAAGCTAAAAAAGGAAACTTGTGACCGTATATAAGTGATGTGAGAACCTGTAATAAATGATTTGGATTGGTCACATCTGAGTCTGTGCCTGGTTGCCACAAGAAACTTTTATGTTTCAGGTTGCAAGTGATAAGTTAGCGTTACTAGTCTGATTACTGCAACTGATGGCACTTCCTATTTTGCTGCTGGAGGATCAGATGTGGGTCCATGTCCATCTCAGGACTACCATGGAATACAGTAAGAGAGTGACATAGCTGGCAGACTGAAACCAGACAGCTACCATGCTGCTCAAGCAATTATTTCTGGATATTGGCCTTGTATGACTCTCTGCAGTCACATATCTCAAACTCAGAGGAGTTATTTTTTCCATTTTGAGGGCCCTCATGTTCCAAGGCACAGACACTGAAAAGCAGTACTAAGTCTCAGCTTTAACCACAAACTGTTGTGACAGCGAGGAAGAATTGTACACAGAGACCATGTCCTCCCCAGCTCCCATTGAGGGCAACAAGAAGTTCAACTGCAACCATTAATGTTAGATTTACAAACTGCTCATGGAACGGCAGTATGGCTGAGGGCAAAGGCATCCAGCTGAGAAAAAAGCTTTTAAATGGAAAGAAAGAAATATTAACCTGAAGAAACTGGGATTTTCTCATGGGAATATCCTGATGGAAACTCTAACAATCTAGTATGAGAGACATCTTTTTTTTATTAAGAGTTCAGTAGACTCATATAGATTTTCTTGCATGGAAAAGAGACAGAAAAACATACATAGAAAATACACAAAAAGAATACCACCGGTGAAATGAACAAAGTAACTATCTTGAACAACTCAACTACAGACATGAAAGCTGAAATTTTCTACATATTCTAAGCTCCAGACACTGATTTGTCAAAGTTGTTAACATTTCATGGAAACTTCCAGATTCTAACGAAGTGCCTACTGAGTTTTTGATTGCTAATATTTAACACAGAAAAGTTCTCTCAACCCCAGGTCCCTTCCTGCTGCACTGTTCCCCAGCTACTCACCTCCCATCTGTGCCTGAGTCCAGCATTACTCAATCCTCAGTGCAGCACCAGCATTTTCCTTGGTTGAACTCATGATGCAAATGATTGCCCAGTGTTCCAGTGTCTCTAGATCCTTGCTGAGGATTCACCCAGATCCAGGTCCTGCATCCAGATCACTGATTAAAATGTTGCCCTGGAACTGAGCCTTGGGGAATACCACTGGAGACCATCTGCAAGCCAGATGTAATCCCATTTATTACATCCCTTTGAGATCCACTGTTCAGCTAGTTCATCACCAGGCAATGTGTGAACCTGTTTGTCTCACAGTTGAACAGTCTGTCCAGAAGAATGCCACAAGGCATCAAGGCCTTACTAAACTCCAGAAAGATTTCATCCACCGTCTTCCCTACATTCACCTTATCACAGAAGGAGACAAAATTACTAACTATTAACTCTGAGTAGTTATAAACATGCTGAATAGCTTTAAGAGGTGGAATCTTTATGGGACCTTTTAGTATTTCTATAAAAAGCTTTGCTGAATCAAGGCTTAAACACTAAGAAGTACTACTAACTTACACTCCACAAAAGAATCTTTGCTGCATCTTCCTCTCTTCCCTAATTCCAGAAGTATCTGCACACACTTTACCGTCCCTAATGGCCCATTTTTTGCCCTTGACATGTGGCACTAAGCTCCATGAAGAACAGATTTCACAAAGACACTGCAGAAGAAGCTGCAGAAGGAAGTTGACTTCCTGGAATGTCAAGAGCACAGTATGAATTTTCACCAACATGCAATGTCAAAAATTATCAGCAATGAATTTAGACCAGACTTTTCAAATGAGAAGGCTACAGTTCAATTCCTAACCCAGATCACTGATCAGTTTTCAGAGATGGTAAGAACTCACAAAATTTAGTGTTTCGGGACTTCAACATCACTGAAACATAAAGCCATTTTGAAGTGCCTAAATATAAATTACTTAACATACCTTTAGAATGGACCAGCAAATCCCTTGTTTTAATATTTTTGTGATGAGAAAATTAAAATTAGAGAGTATTTTATTCCAAATAAATGACCAACGAGATATCCCAAAACTATGTGGTGGCCTTCCATTTTATAACAGTGCACTGCCCTAACATTATATCTACCTGAAACCAAGTTTCAGGTATCTAGAAAGCTATAGAATTATAGAATCATAGAATTAGGTAGGCTGGAAAAGACCTACAAGATCATCCAGTCCAACCATCCACCTACCACCAATAACCTCACTAAACCATGTCTCTCAACGCTATATCTAAACGTTTCTTGAACACCTCCAGGGACGGTGACTCAACCACCTCCCTGGGCAGCCCGTTCCAGCTGGCCTGACCACTCTTTCAGAAAAGTAGTATTTCCTAATGTCCAGTCTAAATCTCCCCTGGCGCAACTTGAGGCCATTCCCCCTCGACCAGTCACTAGTTACAAGAGAGAAGAGGCTGACCCCCAGCTCACTACAACCTCCCTTCAGGTAGTTATAGAGAGCAATAAGGTCTCCCCTGAGCCTCCTCTTCTCCAGATTGAACAATCCCAGCTCCCTCAGCTGCTCCTCATAACGCCTGTGCTCCAGACCCTTCACCAGCTTCGTCACCTTCCTCTGAACACGCTCCATAGCTCCACACTATGTTCAAAAGTGTTCTGTTGTTCTTGGAAACAGATTGTTTCCAACATGGAAAACAGAAAAAAAAAGGACTGACATTCTTTGAAATACACACTTTTGAATCATTTTTCCTCTCGATTGAGATTTTTGTAGGAATATGATTGCAAATCATTCAGGGAAAAAAAAACAAACACCAACATCTCCATAGATGGTCAAATCACCCCACAGCTGAAATACATCCACACAAAGCCTAAAAATAAAACAGGAATTATGCATCCAACTAAAATGAGTGTTATCTATTACAAAGAGAAGAAGAATGCAGCGTAGAGTGAACACAAACCAAAGCACGCTTAAAAGGGAGACCACACCATCCTGCATTACAGCAACTGCTAATGTACAAGCAACAGCTACAACTATGAAACAATGATCATGTAAAACCACTCTAGATACAGTTCCGCACAAGACTTCACCGTAACTGGTCACTGTCATTTGCTGTTGATGCAAAAGATTAGCAGAGAAACAGAACATGACTGGCAGAAGTTTGCTGGAAGCATAAGCCCTCTCTCCCACATACTACCCAGATCCTATCTAGCATACTCCTGGAAGCCATGTACGCAGGGCAGAACCTTAGTACAGGTTCCAAAAAGCAAATAAACTGTTTCTTGAAAAAATCCAAAGCTAGAAAATGAATTCCTGTGGAACAGAAAGCCACTTCTTAATATGTCAATATTGACCACCAAAATTAATCTGTCAATAATCATCTGTTTCTGATATGGTATCAGGATGAATCTGTAATCAGGTTATGCAGCAGCAGAATGATAAGAATATAAGGTGAGAAAAATTCCCTCTTAAAAACAATATTAATGGAGCTAAAGTATGCATGTTACCACATGATTTTATAAACATTCGTCTGCATATTCAAAGAATGAACCATTACTTCAGGTTAGAGAATGGGAGATTTTTTCTCCTTCATAGAGAAATTCACATCTATCTACATCAAAAAAGCTCCTCATGGTGCTAAGACGTAAAACGCTCTCATTCCTAGAGTTCAAATGTTGTATTATCAATAATAACAATTTACATACATACATCATACACCATATAATAGAAGGTGCCTGGAATATTTGTAAAATTTCTAATAAATTGCCAACTTAGGATAGCCCACATACATTTGCTTCACTTCCATCTGCCAAAAAATGTGATACAATGAGTATATGGTGCCTACTATTATTTCTTTGTTCTTATTTGCAACTGGAATTATCAAACATTTTATTAGGAAAAATGTTTAAAAAGTAAGTTTTGGAGAGAAGCAACTTCCTCAGTGCTTTTCACCACATCTGTTTCCTCTTACATAAACAGTACACAGTATGTCACTAATGACTGAAGTTCAATGAAGGAAAATTAGACATCTAAAAACAAATACAGATGCATCAGACTGATCTAGTTAAACAAGACTGCATGTTGTAATGTTTTTTTTTTCTCCAGCTAAGTTTCTTAGTCTCTGTGTTTCACTTGGTGAAATTATCTACCTATTCATGAATATGGGTCACACAGAATCACAGAACTGCAGGGGTTGGAGGGGACCTCAAGAGATCATTGAGTCCAAGACACCTGTCAAAAAGTTCCCTACAATAGGTTGCACGAGTAAGCATCCAGCTAGGTCTTGAATACCTCCATAGAAGGAGACTCCATAACCTCTCTGGGCAGCCTACTCCAGCGTTCTGTCACCCTTACTGTAAAGAAGTTCTTCTGTATGTTTATGTGGAACTTTCTGTGTTCAAGTTCTAGGCCATTGCTCCTTGTCCCACCGCTACATACCATCGAGAAGAGCCCAGCCTCATCCATTTGCCTCCTACCTCCCTTTAGATATTTATTAACATTTATCAGTTCCCCTCTCAGACTTCTTTTTGCCCAGGCTGAACAGAACCAGGTTACTCAGTCTTTCCTCATATGGGAGATGCTCCAGGCTCTTAATCATCTTTGTGGCACTCTACTGGACTCCTTCGAGGAGATCCCTGTCTTTTCTGAACTGAGGAGCCGAGAACTGGACAGTGTATTCTAAATGTGGCCTCATCAGGGCAAAGCAGAGGGGGATAATCACCTCCCTCAATCTGCTGGCCACAGTATTTTTAATGCATCCCAGGACACCACTGACCAGGATGCCATTTTAACTTGTGCATTATACATATCTATTTTATACAGTAGCTGAAAAGTAATGCTAATCACCAAACAGGTCGTGAAGCCACTATTCAGAAACTGCATGTACCTCACTGTCACTCTGTGTACTAAAGTTTCAGTATTAACAACTCTATGAGGTATTGCACCTATACTAACCCAGTATAGAATACGAACAAGATCTTGGAGAATCTAAACACAAACTAATGAAGACTGACTAGGAAGAATGTTACAAAATTAAGAAAATTGCTCTAAATTTCAGACAATAAACAAGACTTGAAATAGGCCCCCTTATTAAGAGTAAGATGCATTACACTGTACTGCATATCAAAATACCCACATTGTACCCATATTCATAAAAGATGATGCTAGTCATCTTCCAAAGCAATGTCCTTAGAACTATTTTTAAAGTGTGTTTAATAATCAGAAGTCATCTTTGCCACAACACAAGTCTTTAGTGAGACATTTTAATAAAAACAAAAATCTCTCACTTTTTCTAAACACAGGAAGCAATGCTGAATTGTCTGAGAAGAGAGGAAGGAGGGATGTTTCTGGACATGGCAACATAGGAAAAGTCTCAATCAGAGAACAGAAGCCCCTGGAATATGGGCAACTCCAATGACAGAAATGCATATCATGCATCATCACCCATTAAAAAAAAATTAAGTATCATTTCCTATACGGTATCTGAATATAAATGTATAAATCTATATATAAATTAAAAGAAAACCTTATAAAAACAGATTTAAAAATCCAATCATTTGTGAACAGGAAGATTACAGTAAATGACAGGAGTTTTGATTAACATCAAAAGTTCAATCAAACCAATAACACTTACAAACATACCCATGGGGCTCCACCCCAGTCATGCACTAAGGACAAACACTGCTTCCACAAAACAAAACTAAGAATCAGAACTTTAGTTTTCAACATTTTAGGGGGAAAAAATAAAATAGAACCTGAAAGAATAGAAGGGCATTAAAGGTTTGAGTTTTTTTAAACAAGGAAAAAAACCAATCACATGATGTTAAGAAATAAAAAAGAGAGAAAAAAAAATTAGGGTGACTATTAATCTGTAGAAGCCAACTGCAGGTTTCCACCAATACAAATAAATTTTTAAAATTACAGCAGGACTGGTAGGCCAAATACATCAAGGGCTATATATCCCTAAGCTTCATGGGATGATTGTGATGCTGAGACAAAATAATTGATACCGTGATGCGGCGCAGTTTGGGCCATTTAGTACTTTTGCAGGCAAGGAGGAAACATTCCCCAGATACAGAACACCAGTAATCGGACTGTTACACGATGAGCATGGCAGCTTCTAGGTTTCTATCATATACCATTTTGCCTTATATTATTGTTACACTGCTTAAAAACAATAGAAGCATGTGCTTTAACCTTGTACTCCAGACAGGGGGCTGCTGGATGTGACTTTCAGAGGATTACTGAGTGCAGGATACTCAGAATACTGTAAGCGGCGATAAATAATTCAAACATCACTCAGAGATACCAAAAGATATCCACAGCTGAGCTACAAACTGAAGCAGAGGAACTCATGTACACAACACACCCTTTGTAGCAAGCAAACCTCAGAGCTCCCAAACTTCCTGGTTGTTCTGCTCCTCACTTAAGGTAAAAGAAAAAAAATGAAAAAAATGCAAAATGTTTTGAATTTACAGACTGTTACTGGGTTTCTTAGCAGTCAGCCCTGGGTTATTTACGGGGAGATTATTTTCATATGATGGATAACAGAAGTAAACTGAATTTATGTAAAGCATTACGTATGAAGTGAGACTAAATCTTACATTGTTTTCACCAACAACAGACTTGGGAATCAATGAGATTAGAAACATTAAGGTATAAAAGAAGCCCATGTGATCTTAGTTTCTCTGTAAGCAGCAGGTGTGGGCCAAAAGGATTGCTCTGCTGGAGGTATCATAGCCAGACCACAGCATGGATTTGCTTACAGCATTCTTTGGCTGTATGTCCCCCACATTTTGATTTCTTTCTAGTTTTGGCTGGTGCACAGGCAGAAAAACTTAAGGAGACTGAAAATCCATGGCTGACAGAGATGTTCAGGGATGATAATGATCTTAAAATGACATTAAGAGTCCAACTATCTTCCCTCACATATTTTCCTGCCATTTAACCTGTTCCCTGTAAATCCCACCTGGCTTTTTCAGCACAGTTTCACATCACAGGTTTTGTGATTTACAAGGCTTTTTTTCCCCTCCAGAACTCTTTTTTCCAAAATGCATCATGAAAAGATACCTGTAAAAATTATAATTTTGATTTTAAAAGCTCAGTACGGAATCATTAGAAATGACCACCTTGATTTTTCAGAAGCACCCTTCAGGATATGGAATTGGTGAGTACTCCATTTTAAAATGCTGCTTATTAGTTTTGTAGAGCTAGCCCTTGTTTACTATTGTGAATTGTCTTGGATGAATTCATTTTGTTTGGTTATCCCAACAAAGGGGAATGGACATTTTGTTTCCCTGGCTGTAATGTACAGACCATACTTATTTTGACCCACACTCCAAAATATTGTTACTTACATCATCGAAAGCCTGGAAAATTCAATACCCTGTGAACAAACTTATTAAAACCTTTGAAAAAATACACCTTTTCTGAAAGTGGTATGGTATAATAAATAACTGCTGAATGTTTAGTCTTCAGATAAACAGAATAGCTTTTCGTGTACGAGGAAGAGACAGTGGCATGTTTCAGCAATGCACTTTCTAAAGCCTTTGTATTACCATGAAGCATTTGGCTAAGTATCAATGCAATGAGATCAGACTGAAGTTCATTGAGTTACACAGTGATCTCATTTATTGTTGTTTTTGGAAGACAAGGTTAGGTAGGCTATATTTTCATACTAACATCTGCAGAGCATTCCAAAATCCTGGCATAGCCAGTGACATGTAAGTTCCCAGTCTTGTGATTTATCTTCCTCCAGTACACATAAATTAGTGTGCGGAGATGGAATCCTGTCACTTCAACTAAAGTATATAATGTAAAATAATTTTAGCTGACAGATTTTTTTCTTCACCTGTTTTTTTAAAAATTAATTTACAAATCATTATGATTTTATTCAGCATTAAATCCATAGACATTCTCCACTCATCTATTTGGCAGAAATTAAGACTGGAAAAAACTCAGTAGGAACTACAGTGCATTCACTTATTAAATCTGTGTTCAGCAGGCAAAATTATATACGATATATACAGAATGAGATTTAAACAAGATCATGTTTGATCATAAAGCACAAGGGTTTTACTGAAGCTTACGGTTAGGTGCTCCTTCTATGTAAGGGTAGATTCTGCCTTTCCTTCAGATTGGTCAGCAGTGTTCAAGTCTGTCTGTTCAAATAATTTCATTACAGCCCTTTCATGAGAAGCATTAAAAGTTTCCATGCTTTTAGTTCAATTATATTCTTCATGGGAAGAATATTCAAATTGGGAAGAATAAATTTGGAACAAATACATCTGTTAAAAAACAAAATTTACCATGGTGTCCCATGCAATGCAGGGAAATAAGAAATAGAATATTATTCCACCATACTTCCCAGCAGAACTGAACATCAAAATATCTTCCCCTGCAGTTTATACAAAGGCCAGACACAGAGGCAAATGCACAAAGTATGACATTAGCCATGCTGGAGCTATTAACGGAATAAATGCAGCAGTCAAAGACCCTCTCAACATAAAAGCATCACTCTCTCCCATCTCTGGAACTCTGCCCAAATCACAGTCATATTTTCATATTCGTCAGCTTTTTTTTTCCCCTGAAATCAAAGGGTTTTCTTCATAATAGTAAATAAAAATTAAGTGTTCTTTCTGTGCTTCAAAGTAAAATGCTTTCAATAATGATGCACACAGTACAGCATGCATCTTTCTAAGGAAAGGTTTACTGCTTCAATTTCAATTTAAAAGTTTGTGTTGCTTCAGAATTAAAAACACTAGGAAATGTAATTACAGAGAAATTAATTTCTTATTAGAGAATTGGGTGGTTTTTTTCCATTATCTAGCTATGTGTTTGAAAAGGGACATATTTAGTACTAAATAATTACATATTAGTACATAATTAGTATTCAGAGAGGCTTTATAATGTAAACATATGTGAAGTGTTTACAAATCTTGAATAGCCTTGCCCTCACAGCCCAGAAAACCAACCATATCCTGGGCTGCATCAAAAGAAGTGTGGCCAGCAGGTCAAGGGAGGTGATCCTGCCCCTCTCCTCTGCACTGGTGAGGCCTCACCTGGAGTACTGTGTCCAGATGTGGAGTCCTCTGTACATGAGTTGAAGTGTGTCCAGAGGAGGGCCACAAAAATGATCCAAGGGAAGTAACACCTCCTGATGAGGACAGGCTGAGAGAGCTGGGGCTGTTCAGCTTGGAGAAGAGAAGGCTTTGGGGATATCTGAGAGCAGCCTTCAGTATCTAGAGGGGGGCTGTAAGAAAGAAGGGGACAGACTCTTTAGCAGGGTCTGTTGTGAGAGGACAAGGGGAAATGGTTTCAAACTAAATAAGGGGAGATTTAGATAGGATATAAAGAAGTTTTTGATCATAAAGGTGGTGAGGCACTGGAACAGGTTGCCTTAAGAGATAGTGGAAGCCCCATTCTTGGAGACATTCAAGGTCAGGATGGATGGGGCTCTGAGCAACCTGATGTAGCTGTAGGTGTCCTTGTTCACTGCAGGAGAGTTGGACTAGATGACCTTTAAAGGTCCCCTCTTCACTCAAATGATTCCATGATTCTATGAAAATAAAATTAAACACTTCCACTAAGAATGCTAACTAGATTTGGCATTAAAATCCATTCTGCAGGAAAAGTAACTGAGCAAGAAAGGATAGTTATGTCAATCATTGCTTTGACAGACTGACAATTACATCAGTTATGACAGTCTCAGGTCTTACATACAACCCACTGAGTTTCTGTACAAATCTCAGCTTTTACTGTTTGAACTAGAACTAAAGTTCAAGCAAGTTATCTCATCTAGTTTTAAAAATTGCTGAAGCTTCAACATGGGAACAAGTTACTGTGGAACAAAGAGTTACTATGCATCAGAATATCATGCCGACAATTCATGCAGTTATCCTGGCCCATGACAAATTCAAGATAGTGTACATCCTCTGAGAACTAAGCTCATTCAAATTACTTTGTGTTTCATGAAGCCTAAGTGGGCATGGACTGTCAGCATGAATGAGCTGATGTGTAGTAAGTTCCTATTCCATTGCAACTTGATTTTTTCCCAAGCCCTTACTGTAGCATGGGAAATTATTTCTGTCATTAACACCCTCAACATCACTTGAAGATTCCTTTTCTATTCAAAATCTTCCATATATATATTTACTGATGACAGTACAGTCACTTCTCAATGTTTTATTTGACTAAGCAGGAGAAAGCTCCTTACCTTACCTAATATCAAGGGATTTTACTGTATCTGAAACCAGTTACTCTAACACTTGACTCTAAAAAGCTGGATCAAGATCTGTTAGAAGTGGGGACAGAAACCTCCAGAGAGTATATGGACCTATGAAGACAATACTTTATTCAGCTCAACTACAAATGGCAGTGACAAGCTTTGGTGTTCAAAGTAAGCCCTGTTGTCATCATTGCCCAAGGAAGTCTGCTGTCCTAAGGCAAAGCTTAGGACAGCATCTTCTCTCATCAGAGAGAAGACAGAAATGCCAAAGTTACAAACCTCACCTCACTTTTTCTGTGCCATGTTTCTTACCGTGATTGCATATCAAGTGAAGTTAGAAGCTTAAGAGATATTCTTCATTTTCTAACTATTCTCTCTGTTGAAGGAAAAAGAAATTTGTTGCTGGTATATAGTAGACCTTCAAATTTATTTCAGATTTGTTTTCCACATACTGCAGCAGTGAGCTATTTTCCGTCCTCCCACTCTCACCCAGAAGCGATGTCTGCTTGTCACTTAGCTGCTCAGGAGAGAGATAAGTAGTAACAAGTTGTTGATCTCAATATTTAATTTATTGCCAAGTAGAAGCAATAAGCAAAATTCTATTTGACTATAAGCATTTGGCAGATTAAACACCACCATTAACAAGCCAGTACCCTTTAAGTGTAACTTAACCACACCTTAGAGCTCTTTTGCTTTATGCCGCAAGCCTTTACATAATGAATGTCTAATGAAGCTGCAATTTCTCTACATTGGCCTCGATATCCAAATCACTTGACATAGTACAGTTGAACTGTTTCTTGTTTGCTAAATCTCCAATTCTTTATTATTAGCAAACTTGTAGTATACTTGGTGACACACAATCAGCAAGGCTAACCAGTTTGATTTTCCTTATGCATACATCTTTTTGGAGCCTAAAGTCAGTACTCCCCATTGACACAAGGGCAAAAGAATGTTTTGTAACTGAAAGACATCCTGAACATACCCCAGTGTGTGAGTAGAAGACTTGGGCAACACATACTATGTTTTTTTTTTAAGGATTTATCAACTGTTAGGCTCCTCTTTCAGTCCCAGAGCTTCAGTGAGGGAAGTGCAATGTCAACTGGTCTCATAAATTGGTACTATTTACGGATACAGGTCATTATTTTTGATAATTTTTTTCAAAGTCAGAGATGCGTTTCAGCCCTAACACAGCAAGAGACTGTATTTTTAAATGATTACTTTTTCATCCTTTCTGAAAGATATATCAGTTCATGGAAATTATTTTTTGTTTGAACTAAAGAATGACTTTTGTTTGAGAGTTGAAATGCTTATTAGGTGAGTTTTCAGTACTAATTGCACGTTTTAATAATACACTTGAAGCTGCAGTTCAATTCACAGTGCTCTCGGCAGGTCACAAAACTGCAGTAAAGACTGTTTTTACTGCTTCCTGAACTAAAGCTAAGGCCATTCATGTTATATACAAAATAAATTTACAACAAAACATGAATATGAGCAAATATGTATTAATACTTTCAACCTGTACAAATTTTCACCAGATCTGAGATGAAGGCAGACTCAGTATTGTTAATGGTGTACACTTCTCAGTTTGATTGTAGAAAAATCAAAGCCAAGGTCCACATTATCTCTGCTAGTTGTTCTCATTCCAGCAATCAATTCATGAAGATAAAAATAGGGACAATGAGAAAACTGAAGTGCAACATTGATTTAATGCTGCCAGTAGCTACTTTCCTTTAAGCTGAGATCTTTTGTTCAAGCTCCCCTGTTGCTCGCTGCTAAAATAAACTGCCTAGACAGGTTCCAAGCCTTTAGGTGTTCTCCAGGCCAAAGACAATATTTTAAATACCACTGCAAAAACACCAACAGGATTATTAACTTATGATTTTATCTAGAGTCTCAGGATATTTGTTGATTTTTTTTCACACCTCAGTTTCCAGAGTCCTGCAATGACAAGAAAAACTTACCTGCTGTATTAAATGAAAAGCATTGTTGAAGATGCAGTCAGTTAAATAGTCAGGCTACCATGTTCCTTACCAGCTACAGTTATAAAAGGGATGAAAAGTCAGATCAATACAATGCACAATTCAATATCTAACTACAAGCAGACAAAAGAGGTTCGCACTAAACAGTGCTCAGCTCTCAGTCTCCTACAAAAATACAGATGGAAAAATGTTTTTTGGCCATTGCTGCTACTTGATCATTGCCAACAGTTAGGAATCTAGCAAAATCCTTAGCTCATGAATACTTCACCAAATTTTCTGGTCGTTTTCCTTAAACTAGAACCACTATTTTCTTTCTTTTCTTTTGACTGAGCTTCTGCCAGACAACTTACTTTTGTGCATCAACCAGCCCTCAAAAATACAGTGACAGACTGCTCAGACCATCTCAAAAGAAAAAAGCTCATGTTGATAGGATTCTGACAGCAACAAGCCTGTAGCTCTCTATTCCTGATGGATTTCTGGTGCCAGGAGAGTTCCCCTAAGAGAGAAGAACTTCTTCAAACTCCCTGGGGGGGTGTTTTGCAGGAAAGGAACAGCTGAAATCAGATTTGTCCACTGAACCAAAAGTACTAAAAGACTGTTCGAACACTGTAACAAACACATGAAGTACAGCACAGCCAAGTAACTTTACTTTATAAATCATATCGTTTTCATTTCCTGAATTCATAACCACAGTGATGCAATAATGGAAACTTTTGTATGTTTGTAAGTTAGATGACCCACAATTGTTCCCTACAGTAAGCACTAGTAATTTCTGACTATTAAAATAATTGTTATATTCTATTGCTATGATTTGCTCAGCACTGCAAGCCAGTTTTTTATTTCACAGACTGTATTATATTGGCAACAAGATTTCTTACCTTAGCCAATGGTATTGGATGTGATTAATCTCTAACATTCTTTTTGGAAGTCAAAATAAACAACTACTCAATTCTCTTTGTTTGCCATCTTAGCATCCTAAGCAGGCCGGCCTTCCCACAAATTCATGTTGGTTGTCCCTGATTAACTTTTCCTTTTAAAATGTTTGAATTACATCTGGTTAGATTCTTACTCTTAAAATTCCTTTTCATCTAACTAATCCCCAACTGTTATGTTTCATTTAAATGACAATCCCACATTATATTGTAAATTAAACTTACAATGAGAATAGACTGTTCAGACTTACAATAAACGTCCTTGATGTGGCAATAAAGCCAGGAAAAATGAAGGTATCCTTTACAATACTCTATATACAAAGTACTGTATGATAGGATGAGATCTTAAGATGCTGCCACATCTGATCAAGAAAGCTAACACATAACTTTCTAGAATATTTGAAGTGATTGCTTTGGGATATTATTTTGTGATCTCCTGCTCCTTCTTAAGTTACTCTAGTCTCAATATTCTTGGTCTGGTTAGATGTAGAACTTAATCTGCTCTCTCAGCTTCTGCTGAGGTGCCTCACCTATGCAGTTAGCAAAACTGCTGAAAAGATACCGTGCAGATTTTCTCAAAGAGAGTTCCTTGGAAAGAAAACAAACCCGTGCATTTCTAGATTGGTACGCAAACTAACTGTGCAAGGTTGGATTCTATTCTGCACGCTGCTAACCAATATTTACACATCCGCTTCACACCTTCAATGTAGTAGCTGCTTTCCAGACACTTGAGAAGGGCAGCCTGTATCTGTCAGATGACAGATCAAACAAGATGTGTCATTTAAGCAAAAAAACCACAGAATGGCTTGCTGGAACTAACAACTGTGTTACAAGGCTCGACGAATGAGACGCAATGAAGTTCTGTCTATACAATCTGCTTCCTCCATTTCTTTTCATAATTAACTGTAATCTTTGTATCCTATGTCTCATACTTAATTTGCTTAATTGGCTGATGTCTAGGATGGCCTCCAGCTGTCTAGACCACTGAACTAAGAACGCAATCCTGCATTAGCTCAAAGTATGCTGCCCAAATTTTTGCTCCTGGAGCTTTACATGAGCAGTTATTCACACTGCTTTCTAGTTTGTCTTTGTAAGGTATTTCCTGTTCTACTTGTTTTAATTACCTATCTTTTATTCTATCCAAGAATTACCTGACTACCATCCTTACCATAAGTATACATCTGTTTTGCCAACAATTAAGGGGTTTTTTTTTGTATCTTTCACTATTCTGTTCTTTCATTTCACTTACAAGGCATATTTCATGTCTTTCCATAATGTTAATTATATCACCGTGTATATTTGCCTTAGTACAATTAAATATGCACATTTTCCTTCCTCTCTTCCTCCCCTGCATCATATTTTTTATTACATGTGCATGACCCCATGATACAGAGTAGAAAATATTTGCATGCTTCCTCTTTACTTTTCAATGCGCAATCACAGCTGGCAATTTTACAATGTGTATGTTTGTTTTCTAAAGTGAGTTGTCTGTTGCATGAACATAAATGACCATTTAACCTCAACGGCCAAGAACTTGGTGGCTGCATAACACCCAGTATCATCCATTTGTCCTTTCTCAGTCAAAACATAACTTCTTACCATAGGTCTTAAAAAACTTCACTTATTTTTCCACTTCCTAACACAGAAAATACACAGGTTGTGTACCTGTGGCTTGAGGTGTATGATCCGACATTCTCACGGCTTCATTTCACAATTTACATCAACCAATAGTTACTTTGAAATGCCAGTCCCTTAACACTTAAAAAAGATTCTGTGATAAGATCTAAGGCAAATTAGTTGTCTCCATCTCTCTCCAACAGAAAAGAGACTTGATCTGTCTGACTTTACCCTCCTAGTAATTTGGCAGAGGAGTCATGCCTCCAATACATTAAACCTCCGAGTTTTATGAAAATGAAAGTGTGCAAAGCACTGTAATCCCACTAATGGACCCCTTTCTAAAAGAATGCAGTCCAGCTTCAGTCCTCATTAGAAACTGGAGAACCCACAGAGGGATGTAATAGTGGACACACTTTAGCTAAGGAAAAGCCTCAGATAATCCTCAGATCAACTGTAAGTCCATTAGAATTCTGTACCTTCTGGAATACTTCCTTTCAGAGTTTGTCTCATCTTCTCACTGTTCATGCAGCAGTACTCCTCATCTCATTTGTTTCTATCCTGTCTGCCTAGCTATGCTTTTAAACAATTAGAAAGCTTATTTTCTAGGATTTGTGTATCTATGAAGCCAGGTACCCTTCTGCATGTCTCTCCTTCCATTACTAAGCAGTAAAACCTCAGTCAAGTTTGTAATCAGTTTTCCTTCTGCTTGTTTTATCCTTTTGATGATATCTGCCAGATCTCTTTCTATCCTTTTCTCCTCAGCTCCCCACAAGTAGGACTTCCTCTTTATCTACATTTTCATTCTTCCCAATTACACTTACCAGATTTAAAATCTATCTTTACAAGTCCCAGAGAGTCCATTTTTTTCTTCCAGATTATTCTTTCTATTTGATCCTTCCCACTCTTCCGTTATCTCTATATATTGTCAACATCTTTTGGACAGCCTGCAAAGGGATTACTCATTTTCATGACATTGTTATTTCTACTGACTTAAAAGTACAAGCTTACCACATGTTAATTGCGCAATCCTCCCTCCTTCAGTTTTAGTCATCTCTTTCTTCTTTCTTGGGCCTCCGCATAGAGTTATTTCCTCTTTATATTACACATGTTCTACTTACTAACTTCTACAGCTAAGAATTCAGACACTACCAGTAAATAAAACTAACAAGGCATGTCCCATGTCTGTTAAGAAAAAAAGTTCAACTTCAGTCCAATACTACATCCAAGATATAAATTACTCTAGTGAGGTGAACAGGGTGGAGATAATATTTTTAAAAATATTCTGCAAAAATCCTGGCTCCAATAATGAAGGCAAAGGTGCAAATCTGAGCACATTTCTGAACAAGATCAACTGAAACGCATAAGAAAACTTAAATCATTTACACTCAATCAATAAATAGTTACATCTAGGCATATGGAGGAAAAGAGGCTCTCAAGTTTCATTTCTTCATAATTATCCTCAAATTTCCAGAAGTTTACCTCTTTCTTTCAGAGGGTCAGTCCTGTTGTACCGTGAGTTTAAAAAATACATTAAACAAACACACTTAGACTCACACATAATGAACAAGCAAAACCAAAGGCTTCCAATCAACATAAAGATAGGAGACAAGTAGTGGCATGCAAAAATCTAAGTTTCTACCCTGTGTGAAAGCATCACACAGTCCAATTTTAGAAAAGCACGAAGGCATCTGAATTGTAAAGAATTTGATGAGAAGAAAAACAGAAAAAGTTCAAAGTCTGACTACAGCAGTACAGGTAAATTAGTCAACAAAATATGGACTACAAAACAACGTGAATTGTTACTATATTTTGTGACAGCTAGGAATATAGAAACAGCTGAAAGTAGCAGGTAGATGCAACATTTACCTCAGACTACAACCAATAATCATTTAAATTGAAACATTGTTAGAAAGAAGACATACCGCTGTCATACTAGAAAACAAACCTATGCCCAATAGCATTTCAGTTAGTTAAGTACATATGTAATAGCACATCCCTTCTTAAGAACACGAGCTTCCAAAACAAAAGTGTGACTTTCAAATCCAAAGTTGCAAAGTGAAACTTTAACGGTACTCCTAACTCCTCTCTAAAAGTTAAGTCATGTAATACATGACAAATATTAAATTTGTTGCCTGGTTCTAGAGAGGAAAAAAAAAAAAAAAAGCAGGATCAATTTATCTGCAGATTACCTAAGTAATCAGGAAGTATAATACCTAGATCCCTTGTCTCCAGTCCTAAGAGGGTACTTAAGCAAGGATGAAGCAAGGAGTCCTGTTTGCTAAGAACTCAGCTGGCAATGAGATGTTAAGTTCCCAAGGGAACCAGCTGGGAACACAGCAAAAGACGGAAGCTGCAGATACAGAAGCATCAGTGCTTACTTAGACACTGAAAGAACTTGCCTGCCTTAAATATCAAATCAAAAGCAGTTTCAGGACATAAAACATTGCTGGCATGCAAGTCCTTGTAGATGTGAGTATTACTATCACACTTTGAATTTCTTTTGAATTACAGGATGACTCCCAGTGGCTGCTTTTTGAGATTCAAAACTTTATTTACTTTAGATGATTTTCATATATTTTTAAGGCATCTGAACTCATCTGAGCAAAAATTGCCAAGTGTACTAATAAGTTCATCACTTGGGCTCTCTACCATATGGAAATAAAGATAGAACCAAAACGGATAACTGCTTTTCTCCAGACGCTTTTGGCGTTACTCCTGAATGATAACTAACTATTCCTGATTATGACGGTGAATATAATAGAAGTAAGTCAGAAGGAGCAAAACATTATATCATCAAGTCTAGCAGTAACAGAAAAGCTAAATAGTTCAGAATAGTGCATATTTTTAGCAGCTGCAGAGTACAACACACTATGTTTTTTAGCATCTAACAGGAATTCTTCAGTTTAACAACTTGGCAGTTACTTTAGACCTTTGTAGGTTTATCTGTATACTCAGACACAATACAGTACACTTTCTCCTCAAGTCAATTTCTCTGCAAAGCAACAGTATAAACAAGAAAAGAGTTTCCTAACATTTAACTGGAAGAAAATGGTCTGCAGTAATTATTATTAGAATTACTCTTGTTCCGTTCAAGAAAACTAATTGCTATCAGTTTTGGTTATTTCTGAAGAGCTGAAAGTAGCTAGAAAAACAGTATGATGCATTTATAACAAACAGAAAAAAAAACATAATCATCACTCTCCAGTCCTCATAGGGAACTGTTTTGCTAAGTGTCTTTCCGTGGCTCTAAAGTGGACAGGAGAAGTAGAAAATGCCACTTCATCTAGTAAGACTGTATCTTGCTTGAAAAATATCACATCTCAGTAACTCAAGGTGGTGGGTGTCGATTTTTCTCTACAGACAGATAATGTCTATATGGACATAATGGGAAGCTGGCATTTAAATGTAAATCCTAAATTCTATGACATATGTTTTTATTTTGAGTTTTTCCCCCTTCCTGATTCAAAGCACTGGCAACAGAAACTGTATCAACAGATTTCTGGCATAGCCATGACAGATCCCACATTACAATGAAAAAAAATCTCCCTAAAACCATGTGCGACATTTTCATTTTGGGACCAGTAGAAGTCCAGTATGTCAAAGACTTTCATGTCAGACCTTCAGGATTACTGAGCAGAATACTTCAAAAGCCCTAGTCTTGACGTATTTACTAAGAGTGCAGACCAAAGATTTAAGATTCAGAGGGATCATCATATCATCTGATTTGACTATCTGCACAGCACACCTGTAAATGGTAGTTCATGGACTACATCCTCCTAGGACTGAGAAAACTGCTGCAGTAAGATACGTGCAACACTTCTGTTTCTTAGATGTACAATCAGATACCATTTAAAAGTGCTAGGCATGGGAAGGCTGGAAGGTAAATGGCAGGGTGGATGGAAGCAAAGTAATTTAACATACTTTTGCTAATGTTAGCATCGCATGCCAGCATATAGTACAAACACATACACAGCCATATTTTAAGTTGCCATGGTGACAGGCACCAGATTAAGACATTTTCACCAGATTTAGTTTTTTGTTTGAAAAAAAATATCGTGTCCGTCAATTCCCTGGTACATTCTCTACATCACATAAACAGAAAACCAGGTCAGAAAACATATTTAAAGTTTGGGCTACCTACAGGAATAATCCATTTCTTTATACCAATGTTCTTTGCCCGACCCTTAACAATGGCTGTTCCATTTCACAAACTGCTATTGTTTCAGAAGTGCAGAAAAGAAAGAAATGAGCATGTAGAGGGTCTCTTTCAGTACACAAATCACCCAGGAAACCTTCCCAGATATGGAACAGGACAAAAAAATGCATCTGATAGAAGTGTTCTGCATGTATGTGGTTTACCTCCATGAACCAAAGTGATGGCTCCTATCAACTGTTGACTATAAGAACATCTCTAAAATAAAAGAAGTAAGGGTGCCACGGTCAGCATCCTGTACTAAGCATACAATTGCTTCATCGCAGTGCTCCTCAATTTCATGAAAGTGCATGGCTTATCTGATCACACCATCAAATGAGGAGCCATACATGAGGTACAACTTCCCAGATCGTAACTTTAAGAGTTGTAAGACACAGAGAGCAGTGTTTATCATGCCACCCCTACTTTCAATGCCATGAGAAAAACAGTTATTTTATTTATATTTTAACTTTTTTTTACAATATCATAAAAAAAATTTAAGCCATTTTTAATACTCTACAGGCAAATTTGAGCCCTTTTCGGATCCCATTAAGAGCTGAGTCATCCTGGAGTGTTTTAACTGCACCAGCTGATGTACTAGTGCCTAGAGAATCCAAGACTGTCCCGAAGTTTTTCTCTGTGAAAAGATATCCAAAACAAAAACACCTAGTTTACCCATCTTTGCCTTACTTACTCATTTCAAATAACTCAAAACTCCTGGTTTTCCTAACTGAAAATAACAATGTTGGTACTTATGAATTATCGTAACATCAAGTTTTAAAGTAAGGACTTGTCAAAATATAGCGTCCAGTAAGAAATTCTTCACTCCTTTGTCATTTTTATTTTTATTTTTAAATTTAATCAAAGACAGTTCTGAACATCATTTCATGTTGTTTCATGCACTTTAAAAGGGAAGCACTGTGATATAAGGACAGTTAAAAGATATAAAAGTTGCAAAAGAAACAAAGGTACACTGGAAGAGAGACAATCATATTTACAAATATTGTTGATAATTAGATTTTGAGAGTGCTGACTAATAAAGCTAGATACCTTCCATTTATTTGCATGTTTCAGTACTATTTTACATGTAGCATGAAGGTAATAAACTTAAGTAAGCACACAGACAGGTTAAGTGGATTCACAAATGAATATCCATGCAATGGCAAGATCAGTTCAAGAGTGTAAGAAGTGATCAAACATAACCATATTGCCAGCATGCCTAAAGAAGTGTCTGTCTATCATGGTAAATGATACAAAAAAATATATTACCTTGACAAAATTAATTCTGCAAAACGATAATTAGTAATAAAAAACTCTTTGGAACAACTTTACATTTAATGCAGAGACTGAAGACTTACTCTGAATACAATACTATAAAACAGTTAAAAAACCAAACCAATAAATGTGAGTGTAATTTAAGCAAAATCTTTACACATTGTACCTCAAAGTATTTTCTTGCTGTACAAGGTAATTCTGTAAATAGTTGAGAGGGTCCTTGTTCCTACACCATGCCATCTAGATCTAATTTATTCAATTTTCAACCATGTGCCAAAATTCCAAGAATTAATTCTCTATGCCATATCATGAAAAAATAAAGCTAAAACTTCCATCTGAGTATTACCATCAAAGGAACTGGGACTAATTCAATTCAAGAAGGTAGAAAAGGAGACATGACATTTAAGATACCAATACTTCCAACAGAGGCTGGAATTTAAGAGCTTTAGTATGATCTTTTCTTTCTGTCAATTTGTCAGAGAAATTGCTTATTACCTAAGATCGATAGCAAAGTGTCAAGTGACCAACTCTGGTAGTACAAATGTCAAAATGCAAGATAGGTTTCTGTTGATCCTGTAGATTTAACAGGAAAAGCAATCAAAGAAAAGCTACATATTTTATAATGAGGGTAAGCAGATGCAACACCAAGTACATAGAAGGAATACATCTGTTGAGTAAGGTGACATTTTTACATAGTCACTTTTCAAAGTAGAATTACATTTTAAGGGCTTTTGCATATGTTACCTAGAGACCTCTGTGATGAAGAGCCAATATCAACTTCCCTTTCTCTTTAGTTGCCAGTTTTATTTGATTTCTTTCTTCAGATATGTGCCAACCAGTTTCAACTTGTTTAACAACATTTTTTTTAAATCAGCTGCCTTGCTGGAATGTTGAACCGATGCATGTGTGGGTGTGTTTTAATATATGCAAAAAATACATTAAAGCAATATAAAGGGGCTGGTTTAAGACTATAAAAGCAAAGGAATTAAGCAGTAAGGCAAAATACTAAAGCAGACACCTCTTTACATAACATAATACCTTAGAAATACAACTGTCTAACTTCACAGAAAAGCAAAAAGCTGGAAAGATACTTCCAGGGGTGAAGCCTCTCTCTTATTTCTGTCACTTCACAGACAAAGCTTAGGGCTCACTTACAAAATCATACAATATCCAGAGCTGAAAGGGACCCGTAAGGATCAGAGTCCTACTCCTGACTCTACACAGAAGTTACTGTCAGGTTGTGGGACCTGCTTAAGCTGTAGCCCAATTACACTGCGCTTCAAGGCACACTTACAACACATTTTCCTACTTGTAACCAACTGCGTAATTCTTTTACTTCTAGTATTGTATCATCTGTCATTATCTTGATTACTACTGAAGGATAAAGTTTGTCACAGCCAATGGAAACAGATGGCTCCTGAAATTGCAGACAAAGTGTTCGGTGGAAGTTCTCAGTTCATTTAAGACACACAGTTTATATGTTCAAACTGTAAAATTAATAGAATATCACCATCCATATTACTCTTTAATGGAAGAAGTTAACTTTGCCTAATATAACCAGTTCTCAAATATCATTATATGCAATGAAATAACGTAATTCAATTTATTTATTTGATGATTCCTATTCTGTGTAGTGAAGTTCTCTCCAGTTACATTATTTAGTAATATGTTAATGACATGACATAATTGAGCAAAAAAGTAAGACCAGGATGTCAGATTTGGATGTAATAGGAAAGGAAGCAAAGCAGCATCCTGATATGGGGAAGCTTTACGATCGCTCATTTCCTAACAAAGCTTCAGAAACAAAAGCTTGCATGTTTTAAGCTTAGATCTCTAAGTTGCCATGACAAGCAATTAGACATCCCTTAGGAAGTATCAGTTCTGTTATCTGACCTCTGTATTATATGTATCCAAAAAAAAAAAAAAAAAAAGCTATAAGATGGGAATAGCTTGTGTACCCTTACATAAATCTAATGGTAGGCACAGTTCTGCAACAGCGGATCCTGTCACCTAACACTGTCATCTACACTAATTTTGAATTCCTGTACTTAGCTCAGCTTCTAAAATTCTAGGAATTCCTGAACTGTGGAGCTCTCAGTTCAGCTACTGTTTTATAGCTACTTTGTAGCTCCCGCAGCAATAAACCATGGCATTTGACATAACACTAAACAACAAATGTTACAATGCTGCTTCTGAAACTCTGCTAGTTTCCAAGCAGCTAGTTACCAAGCAGACCATTCTTGGTTATTTTCATTTCTTTTTGATAACTGAAAATAGTGAATTTCTGGAAGACTCATCAGGAGAGAATGAGAGAGGAGTTAATAGAGCTTTTGAGAAAAATCTAAGATTTCACAGCTATAACACAGCCACTATAGGACAACTTCACTTCTGGAAAGAGCAGCTATTTGTCTAACTCCTATCATTTGTTTGGGTGTGACTTCTAATCCACTAGCACAATAATGACCCATTTTGAAAACAGAAGTGAAACTACATATTGAGAATTTAACTCCTCCCCATAGAGATAATTATTCAGAAGAAATCTCTTCTCTTCAAGGTCTGTTTGTGCCACATCTTAGCTGTCAATATTTTCACTCTGAAGTATGGTCAGATGTTTTTGGTCTTCTCTGACAACTTTGATTTCTACATTTTCTTCTAATGTTTCACGCAGCAACTGTTTGAAAGAATCAGTGCAAATTCTTTTGTTGCTTTCAGTGATTTGCCCCAGTTTTCACAGGAAAAGCAAACAAAAAAACCACCCGCAGCACCTGCCTGGTCTTGACTTTTGGACAATCACTACTGACTACAACTGCCTTGTCTATTTAATGACTTTTTGAAAGAAGACAGGGAGTGTTCTGCTCATTTGAATCATTTTTCCATTACATGAAAGGAATGAATTTTTTAAATTAAACTCTTTCAGTAAGTAAAGGGTAACTTGCATCAAGCTCGATTTAACAGTTTTCCTACTCAGTAATTCTTCTTACCTCTGCTTGCCTCACTAAAATAGAGAATTTGAGAGGAAATAAATGTTTCAGCTTGTCTAAACCTAATTGAAGGCACATGGTCAAAAGAAAATGGTAGTCTGTAGAGTGTTGGGTTGTTTTTTTTTTTTTTTCTTTTTACTTTTCTCTTTTTGGCATTGTTTGCCTTTTCCTGTCAGTCACTCAGCAGCGTATCCAGAAAGTAGTAACTTGAGATTTTACTCATGCAGTGTTTCAGCAGAAGTTTCTGCCACACAAAGTTAACAGGAAGGTCTCATGGGATGCAAACTAACTAGTGATTGGCCTAAACTAGCCAGCCATGTTTACATACCTTCTTTTCTGTAAGAAATAGGAAGTTCTCTCAAGCAGTTCTTAGTGATTGTAGACACTGACCTAGCAAGCTGAAAAGATAATATGCCAATAACTGAAGTGTTAGTGGTAAAAAGTTGTCCATGCTGGCCTGTTATGAGTAGTAAAGCACCCGAGACTGCTAATTTTTAACATCTGAACAATCAAAACCTTACAAAATAGCTTAAAAATAAGGAATTCCTGTAATACTATATGCCCATTCAGATTCCATCTATTCCATCTATTTGCAGTTGTTGCTTAATTTTCTCTGGAGCTCATTTTTTGCAGGCCAGTTTATGTTTCTGGAAAACTGCAGTATTTGCTGAGTGTGGATGCACACTGCACTGCTCTAGTGTAGTGAGGCGACCGTGGCAAGACAGCAGTGGGGACATTTGGTTCTTGTAAAGCTCATAGGAACCACCAGCCCACCAGACACTCACCTAGCAGCATTCTCCAAAAGACGGTTTTTAGGTGCCCATTAACTCCTGAAGAAATGTTAGGCCACCAAGTTCAGATTTTTACACTGATACTAGCTAAGTCTTGCACTGACTTTTGCATGATATTTGAAAATTTCCTGCCATTTTGGCCACTTGAATCTCAGCTACTTAAGCACAATGCTTTCTGCATGACTCCAGCATGTGAGGACACTTACGCATCTGATCTAAAAGCATTCAAAACAAGAACTTTGTCATCATGGTTAAAGTTCAATTGCAGTCAATTACAAAGCCTCCCAGTGAAATCTAATAAAGAGAGCATGCAAAAATGCTTTTAGCTCTGGTGAATACATTGCCACAGGTACTAGAGAAAAACACTGCAATTTCACACAACAACCATCCTTTATGGTAGTGTACTGCAATTTGATAAAACTTCTTTACCATCCCAATTTAAGATTATTTATCTTATAATTATGTTCCTTTGACCACTCATCACTGAGTGTTAAGAGCAAGTGAAGTCATGCTTGACTCTCTGCTGTTGGAATACAATGTCACATGTAACTTGTTACGTGTTTCTCACAGAAGCAATATCTAATCGTGATTCAAATAAATACATTTATTTATTACCATTTTACTAACAGTAATGTAGAGAATACAGTTATGACGAAAAAAGAGAAACCAGATGCAAGAATCAAAAATCACATTTGATAAAACACAGAAGAATGTTTTAGATGAAGTCAGTTTCTAATTACGTCAGAACTAGAAATACATAAAGATGTTCATCACAAGCAACTTTTGGTGGTTTTTTAGTTTGTCTTAATGCAATTAATCATAATGAATGAATTGACACTGAAATGGTCAACTATTTTTTTCTTAACTACAAACTACTTATAATATTTACATTTTTTGTATACAATAGTGTGAATTATTTTGTCAGTTTATGCTTAATAATACATTGCATAAAACTATAGCTATTTTAGGTGGCAGAATGCAAAAAGGGAAATAAAAAGCTCATGTAATTCTGCCATGCAGATCATTTACTTTTTCTATATTATATTTCTGCCTTCAAAATATATAGCTTATGGATTAAGTTAAATAAACAAAGCCAGACAAATAAAGACCTGATTTAAAATGATTTTTTTGGATCTCAAAAATAAGTTTAGGTATGAGCAACTTGCCTTTTGTTAATGAATATGAGACAGTTTCCACCTGCCCCCATGGACACTTTATTGTAACTTGTGAAAACAAAAAATATTTACAGTTTCAGCAGAAGATATTAAGCACCCATAAATTTATTTCTATTGGTCTATTTTCTACAGCAAAATACTTATTTTTGGAAATTCTAGCTCGTTGCTATTCAAACTTTTTTTTTTTTTTTAATCCAAGTGGCAGATACATTAAACAAACTACCAAAGATTTGTCAGGGTCACACAAAAAAAAAGAGTGGCAGAATGGGTTTGCTAAAAAAGGAAATATTTGGAAGGGGTGGAGGGGAAGCACCTCCAGAAGGAATGGGAGTGAACAACAGATGGGAGATAAAGAAGGAAACAATCCATAAAACCTCTCTGCATAAATAAAATAAGACATACTTTTCCATGCAGGAGCTTGTAGCACTCTTCCTATTAGACAAAACATTGGCATTGTAGCTGTGGCGGAAAAATTAACAGAACTAAACAAAGCAGAACAAGCCTGAGATCAAGGTCCTTTTTGCACAGACTTGATGAAGTCTCAACTGTAAGAGGCTCAGCATTTAAAATGAAGAGCATACTTCCCTCTGAACAACAACATCTTCGAAACACTTCCTCAAAATCATAGTTAGATGGAACCATTTTAATAGAAAGCATTCACCTTCCTCCTTAAGACAGAAACTGATAACTCAAAAAGTTGTGGAAATGTTAGCGTCAAGAAATTACAAATAGAATGAACAGAAACAAAACCAGGAGTACCCAGTGAGCCCTTTGCACTACTGCAGGTATAAGTAATACAAAAGAAATGTTACTTCTCACAGGTAATACTAATTTCCATGTTATGCCACTTCAAAAAAAAAAAAAAAGCAAAAAAACCTACTATTTGATAATTTGTTGAATGAAAGTTTCACAACAAACATTTCCAGATGTGGTTCAAAAGTCCCATGGTATTAACAAGTAATAGCGTATAAAATTTTAAAACTTGCATTTTTAATTAAATAAACATTTTTTTTCTTTTCTTTTTTTTTCAGAAACAGACAACTTATTTTTGGGAAGACTGAAAAACCAACTCCAAACAATCATTTCTTTATATTTTAGGTAGTGGATTAAAATAGTGTCCACATAATGACATGAGTGATTTTAAGGAAAGTCCAGAGGCTGAAAAAAAATAAATAAATAAAAAACCTAAACACAAAATACAGGTTATAAAAACACAAAGGGGAGAAGCAGTGCCCTCATGCCAGAGACAGCATGCTGGGCTCCCTGTCTGCAAACCTGCTGTACACAGCCTTTCTGGGTAGGCAAAGGCACATGGAAAATATTACCCTTAAGCAGATGGAAGAATAGAATGTCTGGGGTAAAACCATTACAAAAAGGAGACAAACATGGTAAGTAGCAATTATATAGAATAACCAGAGAGCGGCAGAGCTCCCTCAGCTTCCTCAGAATCAGCGTGGGTGGTACACTGGATACAAAAGGGGAAGGTAAATGTGATTGAAAGGAGAAATGTAACTCTTCCCTGTTAGTTTTTAGTTAAGCTCTGAGGCAGGTATGGCTGAATAAAAGGACTTACAAGGATGTAAATATCAGCAGCTACTGCATCATAATGAACAAAACACAGGATCACACTCAAGATATCAGCTAACATGTCTTAAAATTGGTTACTGAAAATCTAAAATATCTTTTTAAAATCAAAAGACCAAAGAATGGGTGATACAGTCATGAATACCAGGCAAACATCCACACTTTCAAGCAGCATCATACAGGAAAACTGGGTGTATCAATAATACAAAGTCTATATACACAAAGAGCCAGATCTCCTGGCTTGCACACCTGCAAGAGAATTCTATCAGTCATCTTACAACTCACCATCTAAATAATACAGTCTGGACCAAGACAAAGTCATACAACTGTCTTGAAAACAATAACCTTTCCCAACTTGGCAAAGAAATAAATCAAATCCATATGCTTTGTAGGAAACAAGAGGGTTCGTAAGCAGCTGAATGAGGAAAACTTGGTTTTCTGTAAAATACAGATTTACCTTACACTGATGTATTGGTATCTAGCATGGAGCAAACTTGTGCTTCCTCACTAGAGCTATCTTTTCAATATAAATTAAAATAGCAATCTTTTAAGTAGTTGCAACATTAAAACTTACAGGTTTCCACAACTTGTATCAGTTTTAACAAAAGTTTTGTTTTGTCTGTTTTTTAAACTAAGAAATGTTCCTACTGTTTAGGTGAAGGGCAGCAGGGATACCCAGTGTTACTAGCGGTGCTCCCCAGGGTTTGGTGCTGGGTCCAGTCTTATTCAATATCTTCATCGATGACCTTGATGAGGGGATAGTGTCCACCCTCAGCAAGTACATCAATGATACAAAGCTGGGAGGAGTGGCTGACACACCTGAAGGCTGTGCTGCCATTCAGCAAGACCTGGACAGGCTGGAGAGCTGGGCAGCAAGAAGCCAGATGAGGTTTAACAAAAGCAACTGTAGAGTCTTGCACCTGAGAAGGAATAACCACCAGTATCAGTACAGGCTGGGACATGACCTGCTGGGGAGGAGCTCTATGGAGAAGGACCTGGGGTTCCTGTTGGACAGCAGATTGGCCATGAGCCAGCAATGTGCCCTGCTGGCCAAGAAGGCCAATAGGATCCTGGGGTGCATTAAAAGGAGCGCGGCCAGCAGGTCAAGGGAGGTGATCCTCCCCCTCTACTCTGTCCTGGTCAGGCCTCACCTGGAGTACTGTATCCAGTTCTGGGCTCCCTGGTACAAAAAAGAGAGGGATCTCCTGGGAAGAGTTCATTAGAGGGCCACAAAGATGATAAAGAGCATCACCCTTGTGAGGAAAGGCTGAGCGACCTGGGTCTGTTCAGCCTTGAGAAAAGCAGACTCAGAGGGGATCTTATTAATATTTATAAATATCTTAAGTGTGGGAGTCAAAGGGACATGCCCAAGCTCTTTTCAGGGGTCTGTGGGGACAGAACAAGGGGAAACAGCCATAAACTTGACCATAGGAAGTTCCATACAAATATGCAAAGGAACTTCTTCACAGTGAGCATGACGGAGCACTGGAACAGGCTGCCCAGGGAGGCTGTGGAGTCTCCTTCTCTGGAGATATTCAAGGCTTGCCTGGACGCTTACCTGTGCAGCCTGCTGTAGAGAGCCTGCTTTGGTAATGGGGTTGGACTGGATGATCACTAGAGGCCACTTCCAACCCCAACAATTCTGTGATTCTGTGATACCCGCTGCACAAGGTGTGAGCAGGTGGGTGATTGGCTCAGGATGGTGGCAGAGCTCCAGGAAGAGGTGGAGAGGTTAAGGAGCAGGAGATAGATTGGTGGAGTAACTCTCTGCTGAACGTGAGAGAAAGGCACCAGGGTGATACCCCCCAGATGGTGGTGAACCCCCTGCCCTGTCATTGATGGGCAAAGGGAGGGGACCTAAGAGATGAGAAGGAATGGGATCAGGTCTCAGCTCGGTGTCGCAGGCAGATGCCCTCCCTGTCTACCTTGCTTCCCCAGGTACCCCCCTCTGTAATAAGTTTGAGGCTCTGGAACTTGAGGGAGAGGTAAGCGACGACGCAGTGGAAAGACCACCAAGGAGGCTGTCCAGGCCGAGGCAGTGGTTGACTCTACTCCTCAAGACTGCCTCCACCAAGAAGGAAAGAAGGGTGACTGTAGCAGGCGATTCCCTTCTGAGGGGAAAGGAGGGCCAAGTATGTCAGCTGGACCCTACCTGCAGGGAAGTGTGCTGCCTCCTGGAGCCCCAGGTCAGGGACATTATTAAAATACTTCCTCGTCTGGTTCAACCCTCTGATTATTACCCTTTACTGCTAGTTCAGGCTAGCAGTGATGAAGTTGCTGAGGGAAGCCTGAGAGCTATCAAAAGGGACTTCAGGGCACTGGGGCGGTTACTTGATGGAGTAGGAGTACAGATAGAGTTTTCCTCTATAACTTCAGTGGCAGCGAGGGATACTGAGAGGACCAGGAAAACCCATCTGTTAAATATGTGGCTAAGAGGCTGGTGCAATCACATGAATTCTGTTGGTTTTTTTGACCATGGGGCAGTTTACTGAGCATCTGGCCTGATGGCTGCCTCTCCTGTCTCAAAGAGGGAAATGGATACTAGCCCAGGAGGGCTTAAACTAGGTAGGAAGGGGGAAGGAGGTGAAACCAGGCTCACTAGAGATGAGCCTGGGGAAATGATTATGTGGTTAGGAGTGAGAGAAATGGCTCAACTGAAGTGCATCTATATCAATGCATGCAGCATGGGCAACAAACAGGAGGAACTAGAAGCCATCATGAGGCAGGCAAGCTATGACTTAGTTGCCATTACTAAAACATAGTGGGATCACTCCCACAACTGGAGTGCTGCAATGGATGGCTCTAAGCTCTTCAGAAGGAATAGGCAAGGAAGGAGAGGCATGGCTCTCTATGTTAGGAGTGTTTCGATGTTGTTGAGCTTGGGGCTGGGAATGATAAAGCTGAGCCTCTATGGGTAAGGAGCAGGGGGATGGCCTAAAAGGCACACATCCTGGTGGGCATCTGTTATAGACCACCTAACCAGGATGAAGAGAAGGACGAGCTGTTCTGCAAGCAGCTGGCAGAAGTTGTGCAATCAGCAACACTTGTTCTCAAGGGGACTTCAGCTCCCCCAGTATGTGCTGGAAATACAACATGGTACAGAAGAAGCAGTCTAGGAGATTTCTAAGGTGTGTAGAAGATAACTTCCTGATGCAGCTGGTAAGAGAGCCTACCAGGGGAGGTGCCCCGCTAGACCTGCTGTTCACAAACAGAGAAGCACAGGTGGGTAGCTGTCTTGGGCAGAGTGCCATGAAATGGCAGAGCTCTCAATTCTTGGTGAAGTCGGTGGGGGGGGGGAGGGGGTTGACAAAACTGCTGCTTTGGACTTCCAGAGGGCAGACTTTGAACTACTCAGGACACTGTTAGGGAGAGTCCCTTGCAAGTCAGTTCTGAAGGGTAAAGGGCTCCATGAAGACTGGATACTTCTCAAGAAGGACATCTCAAAGGTGCATGAGCACGCTATCCCCCTGTGCCACAATATGAGCTGGTGGGGAAGAAGTCTGGTGTGGACCAACAGGGAACTTTTCCTGAGGCTGCAGGAGAAAAAGAGAATCTACCTCCTGTGGAAGAAGGGACAGGCAACTCAGGGATAGTACAAAGAAGTGGTTAGGATATGCAGAGAGAAAAATAGAAAGGCAAAAGCCCAGCTTGAAGTCAACCTGGCTGCTGAGGTGAAAGAGATCAAAAATTTTTTTACAAATATATTAACAGTAAGAACAAGGCAAAGGAGAATCTCCTTTCTTTACTCGATGCAGTGGGGAACATGATCACTAAGGATAAGGAAAAGGCTGATGTTCTCAATGCCTTCTTTACACCTGTCTTTAAGAGTCAGACCAGTTATCCTCAGAGTACTCTATCCCCTCATCTTGAAGTCAGTTAGAGACCTACAACTCCACCAGGACTGTCACAAGTCCAAGGAGTTAGGTGGGATTCACCCAAGGGTGCTGAGGGAGCTCGTGGAGGTGACTGTCAAGCCATTTTCCATCATCTATCAGTGTTCCTGCTCAACCAGAGAGGTCCCAGAGGATTGGAGGCTTGCCAGAGTGACTCCCATCTACAAGAAGAGTCATAAGGGGGATCCGGGGAACCACAGGCTTGTCATCCTGACCTCAGTGCCAGGGAAGATTATGGAACAGACCATCATGTGTGGGATCACATGGCATGTGCAGGACAATCGAGGGATGAGGCCCAGCCAGCATGGCTTCACGAAACACAGGTCCTGCCTGACCAACCTCATTTCATTCTATGGCCAGGTGACCTGCCTGGTGAAAGAGGGAATGGCTGCTGGCATAGTTTACCTAGACTTCAGCAAAGCCGTTGGCACCGTCTCCCATAGTATTCTCCTGGGGACGCTGGCAGCCCATGGCCTGGACAGGTACACTCTTTGCTGGATAAAGAACGGCCTGGCAGGCTGGGCCCAGAGAATGGTGGTGAATGGAGTTAAATCAAGCTAGTGACTGGTCACGAGTTGTATTCCCCAGGGCCTGGTACTGGGGCTCGTCCTGTTTAATATCTTTATTGATGACATGGACAAGGGAATTGAGTGAATCCTCAGTAAGTTTGCAGATGACACCTAGCTGGGAGGATGCATCAATCTGCCAGTGGGATGAAGTCCAACAAGACCAAGTGTCAGGTCCTGCACTTTGGTTATAACAACCCCAGGCAACGCTACAGGCTTGGGGAAGAGTGGCTAGAAGACCGTGTTGAAGAAATGGACCTGGGAGTTCTGGTCAATACTCAGCTGAACATGAGCCATCAGTGTGCCCAGGTAACCAAGAGGGCCAACCGCAGCCTGGATTGTGTAAGAAATAGCGTTGCCATCTGGAGCAGGGAGGTGATCATTCCCTTGTACACAGCTCTGGTAAGGCTGTATCTTGAGTCCTGAGTTCAATTTTGGGACCCTCACTACAAGAAAGCCATCGAGGCCCTAGAGCATGTCCAGAGAAAGGCAACAAAACTGGTGAGAGGTATGGAGAGCACAAGTCTTACAAAGAGTTGCTGAGCGATCTGGGATTGTTTATTCTGGAGAAGGCTTAGGAGAGACCTTATTACTCTCTACAACTACGTGAATAAAGGCTGTGGTGACATGAGAGTTGCCCTCATCTCCCATTAACTAGCAATAGGACTGGAGGGAATGGCCTGAATTTGCACTAGGGGAGGTTCAGGTTAGATACTAGGAAAAGCTTCTTCTCTGAAAGTGTGGTCAGGTGCTGGAATGACCAAGGAGATGGTTGAGTCGCTGTCGCAGGAGGTATTTAGAGATGGTATTAAGGGAAATGGTTTAGTGGGGAAATATCGGGGGTAAGTGGAGAGTTGGACTTGATGATCTTAAGAGATCTTTTCCAACCTTGATGATTCTATGGTTGTATAACTATTTACATGACATTTCCCATTTTATCCAAGACTAAAGCAGTCCAGCAGCTTGCTTGATCCCCCAATATGGTGGTCAAATGGAAGAAGAAATAGTATGCAGTACGTTCAAAGTCCCAATTGAAAAGACATCTGCCAGTGGCATGGTTACAACTACAATGAAACCAGAAGTAGCAGATGCACAGTTCTTGGAGTAGAGAGTGACACATTTAGGTGAGGTTCACTAGTTGCCATATTAATCTTCTAAAAAGCCTCACCAACAAAATAGCTAACACATGAAAGTATTACATTAAGATAGCTTCTATCTCATGAGAATCAAAAAAAGTATGTGCTAGAAACACAGTCTTATTGTTTTTTCATCTTAAAAAGAAAAAATAATCAGCCAGCTGCTACTGGTAAAGATAATAGCCATAAGCCAAGAAGAGGCATCTACAGAAGTGCTGGTGAGTTCAAAACCTTACAGCAGTAACAAGAAACCGGAAACATAAGGAACGATCCAGTAGTCACAATATCAAGACTGTGGGAAGAAAAAAGGAAAAAAGAAAGGAAGAGAAAAAAAGAAAGAAAGAAAAAGAAGAGAACTATACTAATTCCTGGACAGCATCACCATTCTCCTAATAGGAGAAAGGGTGCCACTGATTCATGTAACTAGAGCAACGCAAACAATTTTGTTAGAGGTTTGACTGTGTAGTCTCAGATTTAATTTTTCTTGCTCCTGCTGACAAGTGGAGTTAGTTATATCAGCCATCTTTCAGAACATATCTTACAAACATACTTTGTAAAACCAATTAGCCCAGAGCAAAAATGTGAGAATTTGCATTTCTTATAAGACGTCACAAGAAACGTGCTATCTGAAACGTTTAGTACCTTAATGCTCACCTACTATTATTGTTCTTTGGCACAGGACATGAGATTCAACTACACATTAAGCAAAGTTTATGGGTCGATTCTCTAAAGCAAGCAGTTTGCAACTTGAGACACTAAGCTTAGAAATGTATACTCAAAACAAAGCCTTAATAAAGGTCAAAGATTCAGATAAATTCTGCACTTTTGGCATAAGCATTAGCTGTATTTGAAAGCATTTGAAAGGACTTCAGTCACTCACATTCAAGTAAGCTCAATTTATAGTATTAAACACATGTATCCTGGTATCTAGTAACTATGTTTACATAACAAGCATGCTCTGTCTGTCACAGAATATTATAAAACTACTATTACTTATTCAAGGACTTGAATTCCCTAGGAAATTATATGGGGCCAAACAGTATTATACAGTTTTTCATAAGCGTTTATGGCAGCACTTCAACTACTTTCCTGTTAATGAAATGTCCAGAGTTTTTTCTTTCCACGTTTATCTTAAAAAGATTAATTTTCAGAAATTAGAACCATGTGACAGTAATGACTTCTGCACACTGCCAGAAGCTAAATGCAGTCTTTATAATAAGAAAGACTAATATTAACTTCTGTCAAACTAAATCAGCTAGATTAACAAAATTAGGAAGTTTCTGCAATCACAGTTGCAAATGCTAAAGCCTTTATCAAATAGGCAGTCACAGTCCTAAGAGCCAAAGAATACCTATTCTGTAAAGCATCTAACATGGTATTTTTTTCCACTTTGAATAGCATGCACTCACTTTCCTACTAACAGGTCAATACTACAACCTCTTCAGCTTAACCAAAACATCTCCCGACTGCAGGACTTGGGTCCCTGAGGATTTCTGCATTTCTTTGACACACCACCAAGGTAAGGCTACGTTTAAAGAATACCATAAGCAATAGTGAAGCCTTAATTCCCACATGAATAGCACTAAAATTTTATTGGGCCTCTGAAATTCACAGCGTAGTCACTGGCATAATTTAGGGGGTCTAGACTGACAAGGAGGTCAAAATTTTTATAGCATGGAAAACCCATTGTATATTACATTTTAGAAAAGCACACCCAGTATATCAGATCCACACTTCATTCTACCAACACTCACACATTGTCATGAGGATATTTGCATGAGACATTTTAGAAGAGGGGAAGTATTAACATATACATGTGAAATGCACTCATGCCTTCTGATTAGCCTCACTAGCAGTGCAAAAATATCTCCCCAGAACATCTTCTCTTTTGGAAACTGACTTTTTATTTGTGTGTCCCTCTCATACTGTCCAACATGCAATACATTGAAGATAAGGTGCATGGGCTATTTTTGAGAAGCTGAGCACAACACAGAGCCCTCCAGATGGTTCTTACACGCACAGATTTTGCTGAGTCGCCTACAGGTGATGCAGAAGCAACTGCGATTACGTTGCAGATGAGTGAGGTGATGAAAACAATGCACCAGATTGCCAGACTTTTTCTACAGAATATTTTTTGTTCCTTTTTTTTTTTTTTTTTTTTCTCCAAGTGGAGAGCACACAGGTGCCAACTTACTAAACATTGCTGGAAGACAGCAGCCCAGGACAGGAAGCCACTGAACTCACAAGAGTGGCAAGCAGCAGTGGAGCATGATGGAGCAGAGCCATGGCTGTGCTGGGCTGCATCCCTCCAGCTGGCAGGGCTGGGTGGCTGCAGAGGAGCTCCACAGGATGATGGACTCCTTTGCCCTGCTGTCATCACCGCCTGTCAGCTCCTTCCCCTGCTGTGCCAGAGGTTTCCTCTCCCCATAGTCTGTTGGCATAACTGCTCGTGTACTTGTTTGCTTACTGAGTGCAGTTAGAATGATCTGGGCTAGCTCCAACATCAGAATGATATTTTTATTAATTATTATTTTTATTATTTTTAAGCCCACAGACTGAACCAGGACTGGGGTCTGTCACACAGCTTAGCATGGTGGTGACTTGCGGCAGGGAGCTGGGGTGCTGTGGAAGCCCCTGCTCAGCAGATGCAGAAGAGTTGGCAGCCAGAGATGGGAAAGAGGAGGAGGGAAGAGGGAGGCTGAAGCCCCCTGGCACGTACCCCCAGAACCACTACGGTATTCCACTCTGGGCCAGGCATAAGACTTGGATTCTCAACAGGCCTGCCTGTGGAGCAGCACGGCATCCCGCCAGCTCCCAAACGCCAGAGGAGCTTGCAGCTGACTGTGTCAAAGAGCCTTCATGGCATGCCTCCCCACCTCCAGCAGCAAGCACAAAGCCACGCAATCCACACCTCCGCTGAACCTGGGTAACACGAGTGACAAACACTTTCCTGATCACTGGCTATATTTTATAGAGCACTTTATTTTACAAGTATGATCTAATATATTGTGAGACTGGGGACATCATGTTACTATGGTTATAACCTCCTCTGCTTTGTTCCCCTTGCAAGCAACAAATGAAAAATAGAGAAGGAGATCATACTGCTTGTGGATATTAACGGGTCCAATGCTGGATTCTCTTAACATAACACTCTTTCCCCATAGTTAGTGCAGGTTTATTAAAGGTTAGAAGAAAATAAATGGTTCTGTGTAGAAAGTCTAGGGATAAGCTTATTTTTGCTAATTGAGAACGAAAACTTTTGAGGCTCAATTCCCACCTTAGGCTGCTTACTAGGTAACTTGCCAATCTTTAAAGCTGTAACAAGTAGATTTATACTACCTTGCCAGATAAAATACATAAGGAATTAACTGGAATGATTACAAATGCATTCCTTTAAAAAACAATAAAAAATAAAAATGTTATCTACCCAGTTGCCAGAACTATATTTAAAATAAGAATATCAACCAAGAGCTTTATACAGCCCCCACAATTGCTGTGCATCTATTTCAGACCAATCAAAACAACTAGAAGTCTACTTAGGAATATGGTTGGGAGATACGTTAATCCATAAATAATATAGGAAACTGTCTAGGGAGAATTTTAAAAAGGGTTTTGTTGATACGGGTAAGAATTTTTGTGCTAGTGAGTAGAAATAGCTGAAAACAATGCAATCTTCTTTGGATAATAGATCACTCTATTGTCCAGTGTAAGTATTTTAAAGAAAACTGAAGAGACTCAAATTATTGGCTCAGTTTAGAAATTAGAACATTGAACAAATCAAAGTCAAAAAATAAAAGCCCAAAACAATACTGGGAGATGAGAGGTCTGGTCAGGTTTTAGACGGACTATCCAAACAGCTGGAAAAGATGTTGATTCTCTGAGGGAACTTTGTAATGTATTTGACTCATGTTTTTGTGGAGCTGAGGATTATCCTGAGGGGTTTGAAAGAAGGAACATATGCCAAGAAGTTAAGAACATTATCTGGAATATGATAGTACTTTACTAGTTTTCCAAGATTGCCAGCAATAGAATCTAAAGTTAAAAAAGGAAAAAAAAAAAAAGAAAGAAAAGTAAACAATAATTAATGGGGTGGTCAAAAAGAGAGCTTATCTATTGATGAAGGTGATTCTTTTGCTTTGTTTTTACCAAATACAAGTAAGGCCCGTACTTTCAGAAACCATTCTTTCATTTCAAAAAATGTTTTCTAAATCAGACCAATTCTATTATTTTTTTGTTAAGATTATCCATTCCTTCCTAATTTTCAGAATTGGCCCACTTACATCCATTAAGATGACTGAAGAGAAATAAAATTCATGATTAATACAGCTCGGGCTGACTTATTTTTTTCAAGTCACATATGTGCTACACGTTAAAGTGTAGTCTGCCACTTACTACATGTGTAATACTGTCTTCACAAGTAAATCTGTTTTATAATGATTATGACTTTACAAACTATTTATTTTTAGAGATTTGCAATATGCTCTCTCTCACTATTTTCAAGTGCTTCAGGAAACCAGTAATTATGGAGATACTTTGTTTCTTTCTGCAATTTCATGCCGTTCTATTAGATGCCAGCTTTACGTAATTCTAGATATGGCTAGGATGGCTCACTAAATCACTTTTCCATATTGATGTTATCATCTCCCCTTAAAATAGGTGATTGAAATTCATGAGGTGTCAAACTAGGATGCGTCTTCTGTGTCTGGAACATTACGAATAAAGGTAAATCTGAAAACTACTCCAAGCTACTGCTTCTTGTTGCAGTGATAATGTTTAGGTTTTTTTTATTTCTATTTAAGTGACTCAACATTTAATGTTTGGGCAGAGGGGAACACACCATGTGCTCCTGTCAGGAACACTTGATTGACAGAGCCAGTGACAGGTCCCTGTGAGCAGGGATGTGTGGTGAAACCCATCAGGGGTGCAGATGGCCTTGGTGTGGGACAGCATGCCTGAGCACTGTCCCCAGACACACAGTCCTGGTGTCACACAGAACTTCTGCCCAAGCTGCACAGATATCACAGCCCTGCACGCCAGCACAGCTGACAAGGAAATTAAACCATTGACCGAATAACCGTTTTCAAACTGACGGGAGCTATAGTGAACAAGGGAGGCTGTGATGCTGCAATGGCAAGCGCCACCAAGATCAGATGCACTAAGACTAATTAACAGAGTGTGGGCAAAACGGTGGACTATCTGGCCATTCGTTCTTGAGGCCGAAGCAACAGTGTTAACACACCGGTCGTACCAATTCTGAGAAAATTTAGGCAAGATGAGTACATTGGACAAGGCTGTCAGAGCCCAGTTCTATTCCCAGGAAAATTCAAAAGCATTCTTGCTGTTAATTTTGTTTGGAGCAGGACACAACTCTGCAGAAGAGCAATCAAGTTCAAATTGTTTGCAAGCTTAACAGTTTTAAGGCTGAATGATGAACACATCCAAACCCTCAGGGAAAAATTCTGCTTGCTCTTTTAGTCCAAATATGACAATTAGAGTTTAAGCGGCACAGTTGAGCAGATCCAAACACCAGTTTAAAATTCAGTCCAGAATCCAGAACATAGCAGCCAACAGAGAAGTATCTGGGGACATCCAGATCAGTCCAAAGAATTTATAACACAAAAACAGCATCTACTTAATAACCATAATAAATGTACAAAAGTATGTTTAAGAAAGGGCAAAAAAAGTCATTGTATTTACCAAGATACAGAAATCTGACCAAATTCTGCAGCAGATCAGTTAAATGGGAGAAAGCCTGACACTGAGTTTTCACTGCACCTTGAAAAACTACTAGTTGAATAGCAGTATTATAATTCTGAGTAGAAATCCAGTACCAAACAAACATGTAGCTTGAATACTTCTAGTAGAGTGGAAGACCTAAATCTATTTAAAAGTCACTATTGTTGCTTTTTCCCCAGCAGCAAAATAAAGGCACAGTGACTCACAACCAAAATCCTTGCAATTAAAATGGAAACATTTTTCTTATATTCTCAATTTAAACCATATCCCTGTTTTGGATCTATTACAGAAAAGAAGGCAATCGTTGTATGAAGAGCTGAAATACTTATGCACAAGTATTTATCCATTTCAGAACTAAGATGGGTCTGCTTTAAGGCAATCAGACGTGACAGGTAGCACATTTGTGGGAGATCAGTGAGTCCCTTGGTTACTTGGCGAGATGCAGGTCTAAAGGCGGTGTGACATCAACCAGCCGAGAAGTGCAGGAGTCCCCTGGGACTAGCTGTCATGTCTCATTGTCATTATGAAAGAAAAATGGTAAACAAGGAAACCAGTTTGTAATTATGTATTTATGGATGTTTGTTAATGAGTTTCTAAGACTGAGTCGGACAGCTCCTTTTGGAGTAGTTTTCAGATTTCACAGGCTATTTCAGTGTAGCTCATCAAAACTGATTAAAAATGCCACCACCATCGGATAACATGAGAAGAAACACATTAATATGTGAATACAAGACATACACAAACACACACTGAAAACCTAGCGGACACACACCCCCTGTAAATTTCAGACATCAGCTTTTTCCAGTGGACAAACAATAATCCAAGGATGAAAAAAAAAAAATAAAAAGGGGGAGAAAGGGATTTAATTCATAAAGGCACTAAAAAGAATGACCCAAGAGGACTCTAAGGACCAAATTTAATATATTTCTGGTTTAAGCCACACAGACAAAAATGAGGTATCAGAAATCATACATTGTGATTTATGCTAAAGGAATCCTTTAGAAAAATCCCCAGACAATCACACAAAAAAGATAATGAGGATAAGATGATACAATTTAAATGCAGATCACCCAGACAGACACCCTCTCGGTCATTTAGTAAGTCCAGACAGATGGTTCTTGCAGCACTTCCCTTACCCTGGCTATGCTTAAAATCAGGGTAATCACTTGGATGAAGCATAACCTAAAGGCAAAACCCAGGAATGTTTTTTTTTTAAATCTTCTTTTCTTAAGGTTAATTTAAGGAGTATAAAAATAGAATGCAACTTGAGCAGGGAGATATTAAGAGAAAGAAACACTGATGATTTATAATGAGTGCCGGTACCAGATAGGGGAGTAGGGGTTGGGATGGCAGTGGATAAGCAGTTCATTAAAGTGTCTTGGGCTACAGGTCATATACAATATAACACAATATCTTTTTTATGGGAGAGATTTAGTTGCATGTCTGTCTAATCCTCTGCTGCATGCCTGGGTATACATGCTATCTTTAAAAGATACAGGACAGCCTTGTTTCATATATGGTATTCAAAAACTAGCCTGTAGTTAGATTTTTATAACTGACGAGCATATCTTCCCCAAAATAAAAGTCTTTCTTTTTTCATGAATTTTTGATAAACAAAAACAAATAAAGAAAGTAATAAGGAAAAGCAGGTCACAAGAATAGTGCTTATTGCAGTAAGCTAATATCTAATTTTACAAACAAATTTTGTCTGAAACTGCATTTCATGCGAGCTACTGGGGGAAAAAAAAACACAAAGAACATTACAAAGTGTACATTTGAAGTGTTTACCTCCTTACCAATTAATCCAGGAGTCAGATAGGGCATGATTTGACCCAATTTCCAAGCAGCATGTCAGTGAGTGTGCATACTCAAAGACATTCTGGTCATAGGCCCCTCTGTCCAGTATTTCACTTTGAAAAGTCATAAGAGGGAAGGAGAATATGTCATTGTTGCAGCAATGGATTTCTAGTTACTGGTGAATCCCCTCTCATGCCCTCAGTGTTGTCTCTGCAGACCCACAGCCTAGAAGGCTCCCCAGCAGTGTGAACACATCCACAGGCTGGGCAGTGCTCACTTGGAGGGCTCTTTTGCTGGCTCAAGCAATCAGTGCAACTCTGACAGTGCCAAAGAAGTGATGAGTAAAAACAGAGACTGAGCCTCAGCACCACAAATCTCTGCTAAATTGTACACGTTTGGGTCACCAGAGCCACCATCACTCCAGCATGCTGCAAAGCCATCTAGTGAGGAGACAATGCTGCCCACAAGGTTCAAAGATGTGAGATGCAGTTTTGTTCCACACACGCTCACATTTACACATTTCTAAGAAAAAACACGAAAACCACCTGATCCAAATATAAATACTTCCATGCAGTACTCATGTAACTGACCCAAAGAGGAGATGGTCTCAAAAACTCTCTTAAATTGAATAATCAGAGCAACCATGCACTGCATAGCAAGAAAAAAAGTATTTATAGAGTATTTCAGGCGTAATTACCTGAATTATCATTAGAACATATGAAAGAATTCAAACCTACTGAAAATACTAATACTCCTTTCAGAATTAAAAAAGTAAATTACTACAAGTGATTCAAAACAGGATGCCGTATGTGTACAAGTGATTTTATTTTCCACAAAGCAAAACATCACAGCAAGATTAAGCAGACTTGCAGAGCAAGATGCATTGCATTCAAGTAGCAATTGTAGGATGCAATATTATAATACTTGAACATGGCATATCCCAACAGTTAGGTGGCATATGATGTAGGTACAAGTATCTTTCTTTTTCAAATGTCAGATATAAATGGATTCCTGGGTAAAGAGATATCCCCGTTTTTAACAGCTGTAGCAGTATATGAAGTTACTGCTCTGCAGATGTTTCTGCTGTCATTCCCACTCCCCTTCCTCCCCCACACACAGTTGAGCAAGATAAATTGGTTAATTATGAAAACTCCAGTACATTTAAGCTCAAAGAAAAGGTTAGTTTAAACTGCCCCACTAACACAATGCACTTTGCTCTAGACACTACTGAGGAGAACTCACACCGCTGTTTAGGCCACCTCCTTCTAGGGCCATGATAAATGTTTTTCAGGGCAACTTCTGAAACAGCTTGGGTCTGTTTCACATAAAATCTGATTTGGCTCCCTTATCCTTCTGGTTGTTACAATTATATAGACAGTTGTAGCAGTAAGAAAGATGGCTCATTTTTGCTACAACTAACCCACTATTTTCTCGATAACAGCAAACAGAGCTATGAGGATATAGCTGCTACCATCAGAAATTCAGTCTTTTACAGGAGAACTAACCGCATCACTTCTAAAGGAAGTCCTAATCAGCATCTATATCAAGAATCTTCTGAAACTAGAATTTTAGAAAAATACAGTTGACTGTTAATCAAGTCCAGAAGGTAAATCAAAAACATTTTGATCATAACACATTTGTGTTTCTCCATTTTCTCCTGCATTCGATACAAAATTGTGTTTTCTTGAACTGATGGTATTCACTTTACTAACAGCTTCCAGAGATACCTGCCAAGAATCATTCAGATTGTGTGGTGGTTTGGTTTTGTTTTTAATAGTCATCGTAAATCAGGCCCTACAATAGTAAGTGCACACATAGTAGACACAGTTAAATTCTATCGGCTTGAGGAATAATAGAGTTTCCAGTACTGGCACTTTTCCCCCCAGAAGAGGCAAAATTATTGCAGAATAGTAGGAGCTGTGCACTGTCTGATCTGTTTATTTAAATCAAAGCCTCTATTCCTGACTTCACGAATGATGAACAACTTGCCAAAGGCATATGACTAAGGACTCAAGACAAACCTTATAGGGAAAAACTGCCTCTACAGTTTTTGATCACTTTGACTCAATCAAGCTATAGAGAATGTTCTTGTCAGAGATCAGCGTGGTCTTTGCAGACACAGAGTATCATAAGAAACAAAAGAAGAGTTACAGAATGGAAACTGTCTAGACAGTCAGCAGAAACTTGAGCATTAGCAGGAGGCATCAGCATGCCTCTGAGCCATGACAAGAGAGGATTTTGCCCTTTCCCTAGACAGACTCCTCTGTTGAGCAGAGTTCCCACCTATGAACAAAATGCATAATCACTCCACAAACTCGTAAGCTCTTCTGTCAGGTCTTACCTACTGTGTGAGCTCGGGCTCTGTGAGCCATCAAATAACTATTTCAAAGGCACAGTCGCAGCATTTAACCACTCATAGGCAGGCTGCTGTTACAGCAGCAGGAGTACAATAGAGGGAATAGTATCCCAAAAAGTCAAGCATCAGACTTCTTCCACTCTATTTCTCATTTTTGTTTTGTAACAAAACCTGCAAGTTAATAGATGTGGATCAGTATAGAAAATAAAACAAGAATGTCAGTCTTTAAAATCTTTAAGTAAATAATTTTATTGTTATTATTTTTTGTTTATCTCGCTTTTTAAAAAAGGCTAGTTCGGTTCCCACAACTGTATTTCTATTTCTTTTGCAAAAAGTGATTCTGCAAGATGCTTCCAATTTTAGAAAAGTAAAGTAATAGTGTTAGAGGCTTGGGAAAAACCTTCATACACTCTATCCACCAGCTGCATCTCGGAAACATTTTCACACTGGCCCTTCATCAGCTGTAAACTATAGAAGCTATAGATTGCATTGACTATTTCCTGCTGGTACCTAAGGTTCAGCATTCATGCACAGAATGACTAACCTGACAGACAGCTGAGTCTACAAGAATTGGTTTGGGATACATTGCTCTGGTAACAGGAACTTCATTCAGTATACTAGTGTTTATGTATATTAGCATAATATTTAAATGTATTCAATCTGGTTTTCTTTTAATCTGAAAAACTCAGCAGCTCATTACCACTGGCAGCTGAAATGATCCCAGACTCAGTGGCAGCATGCCTAGCTTTAAAATCATTGAGGTTCATTGCAGTAAGCAAGTTTCTAAATCTCCACAGCGTCCAGTGGGGACAATCAGAATTGTGCGGATTGAGAGGCAACTACAACAAGTATACAAAGGGGTCACCACACCTAAACAAACACTGCGGCTGAAGTCAATTTCAAACTTCCTACATTTTGCAAACTACTAGGATTTCTTTTCTTTTTTCTATTCTTTTTGGGTGAGAGTGGGGGGGGAAAGCAAAATGATATTCTACTTTCTCTTAAATCATCTGGCTTTCCAGTATTTACTCTGTATGCTCTGCCAAACAGTATTATAATTTACAGAAGTTTCTGCTGATATAAAAAAAAAACCTGGAAGCCCTCTCCAATGCCAAGCAACAGCAGTTTATAGAGTTTAACTGGTGAGTAATGCACTGATGCAATATCGCAATGCAAATTTTTTTCAAAATATTTAGGACTTAGAGATTACTGGTGGAAATGCTTATGTTTCCTAACAAATCAAGTGTTTCAAGAACAGACCACCCAAATGTATTACCATAAAAAGATGTCAGTTACTTAATTACATGATAGTGCAACGCATTTCTACTTCTCTCCTTTTTCTTTCTTTCTTTTTTTTTTTTCCCAACAAAATATATTCTCTCTAGAGGGCAAAAGGTTTACAGCAGGAGGTGAGCTGAATTAACTTTGCTGGTAACCAACTTCCTCATGTTCCAATTGTTTTGGAAATAGTTTAACTTGAACCAAGATAATGTACATATAACACAAGGGAATGAAAACACTGCCTCTTTTCTGTATCTGAAATGGCTTTGCTGAGACCACCTACAGTGACTTAAATTGTATGTACCCCCAGCTAAATTTAAAAATATTTGTATTCTTTCAACTGCTATTTCATATGACTTCAGCTTTTCCATACAGCTTGGTAAGAACTACTGTATTGATGCAACCTGTGGTAAAAATGAGATATTTCTTGTGATATTCTGAAGGTATTACAACATGCTATCTCAGATTCACAAGAAGTCCTGCTTTGAGAAAATAAACAGCAGGGCATTAATCACATTGGACAACGTAACCTAGAAAAAACTTTCATAAAGATTAAACTGCATCATCATCTTCTATATTTTATTTACACCAGTCAGCTTGTTCCCAACAGTAAAGCATTCAGATCAGGTCTCCTACCTTTTTGCGCAATGAAGTACAGTTCTTGCTGAGACTTTATAAAGCCTTTACAAATGACTTAATTCACACCAAATGTCTAGCCCACATTTTAATTCTTTCAGAAAATGCATAAAAATAACTCACTAAAACGCATGCAGCAATAACTCACTAAAGTGCATGCAGCAATAATGTGTCCCGAATGTTTAGCAAGGTATCTAACAGCAACATTCCTTAAACACCGGGATATCCTAGTGAATATTAAACAGACGCAGACTGTATTTTTCTATTCATGAGCAAAGTGCTGAAACAACTACTTTGTACTTCTCTACCTATAAGCCAATATTGTGTGTTCATTGCCATTTCACAAAATTACTAAAGGGACTATCAGCATCTGATGAGAAAGCAATATGTACTGGTGATGCATTAGAAAAGGGTAACAAAAGGACAAACTATTTAAACTTAAAATTCTTAAAAGAATTTTGCAGCAGATAACTTTAGTGGGTGCCATAAAATGTGCTATATCTGTAAATACATGAACATTCTGAAGGGGAACATGGAATAAAACTGGATCAGAGGTGCTCTGGCAGAGAAAGCAGGGAAAGAATAGGGATTTTGTAAAGGAATTCAGCCCTGGTCCTCCTTTTCTCTGTGATTACCTTACATTTCCTTCTGGTGCTGTGACAAGATTTATTTTTTTTTTCTTTTTCTTTGCTATAGGCCTACCATTTATTTTCACATATTCAACAGATGACTACGCACATTTCATGGGTGGCTGTCCCACTGGTGTACTTTTTATGTGAACCTGAATTTGAGGGGATCCTATACCTCATCTGAAACTAATCTACTGTGTAAAGAAACTTCTATTTATCTCCTTTCTGCACTAAAACTGTTTAAACCAGATGTGTCAAAGTTATTCCGCAAAAAGGGGCTGAATTCCATTTTTAATTATGCCCAATGGAACAGGTCATAAACCTTGTGCTATCATTGACAAACTGTTTTTGATCTCTCTTGAAGAGAAGCTGTTTTTGGCCCAAGGACTGACTACAGAAAAAACAGACTTACACAAATGAGTAAGAAAAGAAAAGAAAAGAAAAGCTTTAGTCCTGCTTTGTAAACACAGAGAAAATAAATAGGTGGGAAAAAAATGGTATTAGATGTCAATGTAGCATTGACTGGCAAACAGCTGGGCAGTATAATGGCACAGAAAAGATTTTGCAATGTGGAAGTAGAACTGACTGAAGTTTACACTTCTCAGAAGTTATCCAATTTGCCAGTTTCTGCAACAGTAACTGGAAGCAGTTTCCAACCTTCCTGTGTGACAGGGCTATGTGGATGCACCATAAAATGGACTGTAGCAGCACCACAGAACAAAAAACTCTTCCTAAAAAGAGAGAAGGTCACATCAAAAGGTGCTTTAAACAGAACCACTGAAAATTCTGCAAAAAAATACAAAAATAAAAATAAAGCTGGCTTTTTAAATCCAGTGTGTAGCTGAAACTTTCTCTGTCAAGCTTTTCAAATCATGAATCACTTAAATTGTTTGAGAATTTTTCATGCCTTGCTATACTACATATCTCCCAGCTGATTAGTGCTGCCTCATACCTTATTTTCTGTTGACAGTCTTCCCTAAAATGTACTTATTGCTAAATTATTGACTGGTTCAAAAAAAAAAAAAAAAACAACAAACGACTACCTCAACTACTTCACCACCAGTGAACATAACCATTCCTGTTATCTGTACTATAACATCACATGAGCATATGAAAAAAAGTCAATAACACTGAATAAATTGTACAAACTTAATGAATCTAAGACACAAATCTTAGTAAGACAAAGGCTGCCCATTCTGATCCTGAGGTCTACTTGCAACAGAGGTAATAATTCCACTCTAGAAGTAACGAAGATGTAAAATGTACATATAGCATTAGGTTTAACAACATGCATACTTGGAATGTTAGCCTCTAAAATCAGGTAGGAGCTTAAAGAACAAAAGCTAAGAGGAACAAAGATGGTTGTCCAAATACTATGAATAGAAAAGCTTATACTTTGAGGTATCTTTGAAAGAACTAGTTTGTATTACAGAACAGACTGAGCCCAAGGTCGCAACATGATGAGAACAGCATCATTAATGCTACCACTGATGATGTGCAAAATCATGGATCTTAACACACTCCTTTTGCTGCTTTTTGAATACTTACTACAACAAATTATTTGACTTGGCGCGGTATAACTTAAACATCTCGTATTTTGAAAGCTTTTGATAGACCTTTCAGAGGCAAAGCTGGCAATCTACATCCTTATTAGGCGCCTAAACAAAAGCACTCTGCTTTTCACCAAATTCAGACACAGATATGCCATCCCACTTCCTCTCTAGCTTCAATGTTTTGTCCACAAGCTATTCCCTGAGACATTCTGCTAACAGCAGAAAACTATATGTTACAACACCAAAACAGAAGAATAGGCAAAAATGATCATACTTTGGGAGAAGATGTATTGTCATGCCAGAGGGAGAGAGCACAAAAGATCTTAGGAAGAGCTGATGAGCTGAAAGAAAAGCGAAAGCACTGAGCATTCTGGAGCATTAACCTAAGACTTCCTGTAAGCATTGAGGCCTGATCTGCATCCACATCACAGAATCCTTCACCACGCTGAGGAGTACCTTCAGCCTGGATGTGATAGCTTCAGCTAGGCTTCCCTCAGGCAGCATAAACTTTTTCTATACTAAAGTGAGGCATGAAAAGTTCTCAGTTTAAGTGATCCATGGCTTGAAAAGGTTGAGGCAGAAGTTGCAATTACATACTTGCTTTTTACCAAGTTTGAAAACTGTGGACTGGTACGGCTCCAGTCTTTAGCCACTAATTCACCAGTAGGAATCACAGATCCCAGAGAGATTCTAACAACATGCAGAGAACTGCAGTGAAGAGAAATGGGAACTTTGGAGTTCTCATAGTCTGGGCTCCTTGCCTGAAGGTACCCTACCAAACAGACAGGCCAGTTAACACCACCACCAGGCAGGCCACCTGTGGCTTTCTCTCTGTGAGTCGTATAAACCTCCAAAGAGACAGCTGCCACCACACCTCCCTTTCATCCTTCTAGTACTTTCTTCCTGATGTCCAATCTGAGCCACCCAGCCCACAACTTCTGGCTACTACTCCTTACGCTTCATCACCTGGCCCTAACAAGTAGAGTTTGACTTTAACAGCGCTTCAGGCAAGCCACTATGTTGATTGCATTTTAGCCTTCTCCTCCCCAGACCAGAGAAGTCCAGCTCCCTTCCTTACCTCTCTTGGTTAAACAAGTGGCTACAGGCTCCTGGCCAACTCAGCAGTTCATTATTGGAGGGTTCCCACTTTCTCTACATTTCTGCTGCACTGGGGATCACCAGGTTGGACCACGGTATCCGCAGAGGAATATTAAGGGCACACCAACTTGAATGTGGCTCTGCAGATCTGCTGCTAACACCCAGAACCAAATCTGGACAATCAGATCTTGGTGCTAATCACTCGTGTGCAATCTGTGCAATGAAAATGTAACCAGAAAGAGAGAGATCCAGATGGTAGTGGCTAGAACTGAAATGTAATTAGTTCAGTCAATACAGTAGTGTATTTTTAGATCTTCCACTAGTCAAAACAAGAGATGTTTCTCAAGCAAATTTAACATTGCTTAAAAAAAATAAAAAGATTGCAAAAACTGTATGCATGTTAATTCTATAGAGACTTTTTTTTTGACAACTTAGGCAAAAGCTGGAAAGCATATTTTAATTCATACAATGACTAAAAGTAAGAGCAATGCCAGAAAATATGATTTGGAACAATTCTTGGAATACAGAGGTTCATCTGTTTTGCAAAAAAAAAGAATCAGAAGCACACAAGTATAAGCAGTTATTTTAAACTTGCCTATTAAGCAAGGACACCAATAGCTAACAGATGCAGTTATTTGCAAACGATTTCAGCGAAACATACATACTACACATAACAAGATTTTTTTTCCCCCTTAAGCCCTAACTGAAACCTGTGTCCTGGTACAGACACAATGGAAACACAAATGTGCCTTTAAAACAGTGTTTGTCTGAGGAGTATAACACTATACATTTCATTAGCTTTGTGGTAACCATGTCTTTCAGATGATTTTGCGGCGAAGTTGGAATACAAAAAAAATTAATCTCAATTGTCAATTCCCAGAACTATTTAAATCACTCAAGAGAAGACTTGCTTTTGTTGGAATTTTTCAGCCTCGAGTAAGAAACACTGTTCTGATTCAGAAGGACCTCTTTTCTAAGAACAGACCTAGCTGTTTCCAAATACACCTTGGAATACTAATGAAACCTAAACCTTTCTATAGTGGCTTAAGCACCCTGACTTTGATTATCATTGACACACAACACCCATTACATTGTTTGGGTCTGTTTCGATAAGTGCTACACAAACATATCAGGAGTGAAAACAGAAGAGGAAAACATTGTCTGAGAAGAAAAGAGAGGAAGTAGACACCAGCCAAGTAACAAATGGCTATTTTATGTCTCCATCCGCAGAGCAGGCGAATTTCAGGAACCAGCAGTCAAGGAGCAGGAGATAAACTTCCAAGGCAAGGTAGCTGAAGTGAAGATCTCTCAACAAGAGGCAATGGCAAGGCAAAGGTACTGCATGCAGAGGCAATAAGCCTCATTTGTGAGAGCAAGAAATCAGGCTGAAAACATAGGTGAGAGATTTCTAATTAGAAAGCAAGATATACAAATCTTAATTTTAAAACACACACTTTCATCTTTCCAGTTAATAAAAACCTTTTTTGTTGTTGTTTGTGGGTTTGTTTTAGTTTGGTTTAGGAGTGTTTATGTGTTTATTTTATTTTACTGTATTTAGGATGCCATAGGAAAAACAGCGGGAAGATAGAACAAACAAACACAAAACACCCATAGCCCTAAAAATTCAGACAAGGTAGTAAGGACCTGGGCTCTGCTTTTTGAGAAATGGTTATGGTACGCTACTTTATGCCCGGTGAGCCTTTCTGTTATTCTGCATTTTAGTGACTAGAACACTTCAGCAGATCAATAAAGAGTCCCACTGGTTCAGCACAACACAGCTCTGCTGGCCACACTAATAGCAATAATACCACTTGAAAATGTCCAGTACACTGCAAGAGTTGTTTGTCAACATCAAAAGACATGGCAAACTGACCAGTAAAATCACTCATTAAAAACATATTTGACAATTTTCATGGGGTCAGTCTAAAGCTGATGGATTTTTAAAAATTATTTAAGCATTTTTAGAAATCACACTCTTTTATATGTCAGCTGGATGTATGATTGTTTTCTAAATTATAGCAAGTATGGCTCAACATTTGTTGTTTTTCATCTTTTCCTTTCACTTTTCACCTAAATAGTTTTATTAAACATTCTTAAATTCTTCCACTTTCCACCCACATTGAGCAATCTAAGATTTTAAACCAGGGTAGAGTTATCGAGTTGAACACAGCTTATTCTCCACTCCCCTAATCCTGCAGAATCTCCTCCGCCTCACATCTGCAGGACTGGAGAGTTGCCAGTGGCAGGTCTGCTCTTCACGGCACCATTCCTTCAATGCCTGTAGGGATTTCACTGCAGAAGATAATTCTGACCATATCTTACTAAAAGATGATGCCATTTGATGACAGTTTGACAGCCTGTTCAAATTTAATTTTGAGGGTCTTTCTTTATTTCTGGGATAGCTGGTATTCTAAGAAATAAAGAAGGAAAATCTGATTCACACCACTGTGACTAGCAACAATTTTTGCAGCCTCGCAGTAAAGACCCAAGGCAGAAGTAGCACAGGAATAAAAACAGTTTTCCCTCCTCCAAATTGTCTTTTAAGTCTCGGCTGTAACACACCAGGCAGCCAACAGAAGGAAGCCTGAACTGAACACTGCTTGTACCAAACAACTTCTTAAACATGAGACAGTTTTTAGGACTATCATGCGCTCTCCACAGCCTCCAAACTAAGTTTAAAATAATATTTGCATCAACTGAAACTATAGGGGTAAACAGTAAATTTATACTGGAATGGTTGGAATATTGTACCTGAACTTGCTCAGAAAGTATACACCTTTCTTCAACATTAAATTAGCTCTGGGTGTAACTTATTTGTATTTCAGCAGAACCTACAAATGATTTATTTTTGCTAGTACATAAATGTAACAACAACAAATGTTCTCCACACCCATTAAGTTTAATTTTAGGAGCCAGACGCTTCTAAAAACCTAGGTGAGACAACAACCAGCTCTCATCTTCCTCCTGCCACAAATGGCAAGGTGGAAACTCCTAACACGGGAAGGACCCTGATCTTGTTACTCCTGCTCCTCTGCATCTCTTTTCCCCTTCTTCTACTCCATGCCAACCACTTCGAATTCAGTTACATTCACTCTAGAGCATTAGTGCCCCCTTCCTTGTTGCTGCAAGAAATCTTCAGCATCAGGAAGCTTCCTCCACTGTAGCTACTGTCTGAGATCTGTTTCGGATTACCAATTTTTTGTTTGTTTTTGCTTTATGGCAGAACTATATAAAGAAGAAAGCCTATACTTTCAAGCTTAAATTCACTTGTAAATACTGTTCATGGTTACTCATTTCTTCCAGAATTTATCATAGTGCAGGCTTTAGCTGCTGCTCCATTTCTACCAGATGCTGCAAGTCAGCAGGGAATATTCTGATTAATAATTTTTTTCATATGAATAAGAGAAACAATTTTTTTTTTAAATCAGCTCCTTTCTTTGCATTTAATTTTTTGTAAATTAAATTTTGAGTACTTTTCTGAATTTGAACATTCATGGTTCTATGGGTATTAAAACAATAATTTTGACTGAACTAATTACTAAATAGCTGGGCTTCTACATGTATATATACACAGATACTTGTGTCTGAGAATGTATACATATGCGTGTGTGTACACATTTATACATATATGTGCACACACATATCCATACATACCTATAGATACACACATGCATAAAAGTGCAAATCCCTGAGACTAAATTATTTTTTCAAGAAGAGTCTCTTTATTATTTTTGTTATCACCATAGAATTTACAAACCCCAGTAGAGACAGGGGCCCCACTGTACGATACACTGTACAGACAGCTATTAAGAACTCAGCTCCACTGCAAGAGAGTTCACAAATCTGTGCTTCTCCTAAGATGTACATAAACACAGACTGGCTGGTGAGTTCTTCAGAACTAGCCTAGATAAGACCCCTAAGACCAAAAAGACCATCAAGCAACAGCTATACTTTTGAGTCTATCTATGTATTTATTTAAAAGACTAGGTAGTATTTTACCTTAAAAAATTTTGAGGAGCACTATATTAAAACATGAACATCAAATGGACTTTGACACATTATAAAACCAAGCCCTACTGAAAAATCAAGATGCTGAGCAGAAGCAGTCAAAATGCAGTGCTTTTGCAATGGCAAACTTTTTTCCATATGGGAAGAAGTAAATGTTTTAGTCTAGCTTTAAACCAAAGAAATAAAACTGGCCTCTCATATTATGCAGTGCACTGCCAAATAAAGTAACTCAACAAGTCTTTTCTATTTCACCCATTCCACAATATTTCTCAGTGCTGCACAGTCACAATGGCAGTGGTTTGTCTGACAAACACTCATTCGTTATTTAGTTTTAGTGCACTGCCCCATGTGCAGCTGTTCACTTGCACCCATTGCCTATACAAAACAGCGCAGCCCCAGAGCTTACAATGCTCCTACAGGAACACAAACACCAAATGGGTGCAAATAATGCAGGAAAAGGAGATAAAGCTGGTCAGCACATTCTAGCACACTGGCAGATGACTGTCTGCATATATATAAATGTACATATAAAGAGCTATATATACATATGTAACAAGTTTGTTTTGAGTCTAGAGGCATACACTGAGGACAAAAATGCTTGTTATTACATTGAGTATTAGGGAAGCAGAGGAATTTAACATCACAAATTGAATTAGGTAAATATTGCACTTCACAAAGTCCTGAGAGTGCTCTTACTTAAATATTTCATCAGAAACTGAGTCAAGAATAAAGGTCTCTCTCTCTACTATGCAATGTGATTCCACCAGCAACCCCCAAGTAATCATCCCTCTTTTTTTCCAAAGGGTAAGAAAAATTGCAAAAGCAATGCATCAGTGGAGTTTATGAACTAAATGGGTGCCATGCATTCCTAAATATGTCAGTGGCAGTGATAAGAATACAAAAGTAATCTTAGGAAAAATTACTAATAATTAGGAAAAAATTACACCATCCTTTTGCGATTATAGTTCATGCTTGAAGCTATTGACAGGTTCCCTTTGACCTGATTTCAGAATTGCACTGATAAACTGCTGAGCAGGTAAACTCTAAGTACTGATTCTTACAGAGAACTAGGAGTAGTATCTCAGGTAAATATGAAACCACTGTTCTCAAAACTACCTGAACTTCTCTTGACATTTCCCAACCAGAAGCGGTACATCCCATTAAGCTACTGACAAAGTGCAACAGTCCAAAATTAAGTTCATGACATCTAGGATATTAAAACAGTGTCTCCCACCAAAGAACACAAATATTTAAGTGATTCAATGAGGGAACTGAGACCACTGAGATTGGAAATGTCTGCCACCTTGCTTTTCCATCTGTTTAGTTCCCCCTCCTTTCTCTTTGCCACTCATCTCACTCCTCTTCCACCACCTCTCCACAACTCCAGCAGATCAAAGAGCCCACCACCCATTGTAAATCAAGCCAGAGCTGGAAGGCCAGAGTGCACAGCTGCCGTGCCACACCAGAAAGCTGACACTGCTGTGGTTGCAGCAGCAGCAGAGGTTAATCATTTCTAAAGGGTAGAAGTCACACATTCATTGGGTTCACAATTACAGGAATGAAGTCTGTGGTTTAGTAGCCAATAAGAACCAGGTTAAAACATATCACAGTGTTCACTTTTTTCCTTTTTTTTTTTTTTTATAACTCAGAAGCCTGTTTTCATTGTTCTAGGAAATTACTATTTTTTTGAAACTCATTAGTGGCTTTTTTTTCAAATGCTGAAATTTATATTCAGCATGGCTCAGTCTAATTTCTATTAACATGTCTGCAAGTATAACAATATCCTTATCCTTTTCAAGCTGTCTGAATGTGGGTTTTTTTTTCAGCGTTTTCTTTAAAAGTTTAGCTGGCTGTTTTATAATTTGTCACCTTTTGTCTTCTTTCAGCAGTATGTCATTAAGTCTTTAATTTGGCGTTTCCTGTTGTCTGCAGTGAGATATATGCTGTTTTAAATCCAAAGGACTGCAGACATAGATGGTGGGTAAAATCTGTGAACCATAAGTAAATTCTTATAAGGAACATACAAAAAAGATTGTTCTTCAGTCAGACTTAAGCCATTACTTTCTTCAAAAGAAGAAAAGACACAAGTTAAGAAAAAGGCACCGCCAAAGACCTTCTGCCCAAATGTGCATCTCCATGAAGTTTCCTGCTGAGTGCATATGAATGCACTGCGATCTGGGAAAAGGATCCAAATAGGATTTCAAACATCCAAAAATTTTAACTCAAACATTTAGGTATTTCACCATGCTGCTATTCATTCATTCACTGATTTTTTTTGTCTTAGTTTAAAGAGATGCTAAACAAAAGGAGAAGAGCTCTACATGTATTTACATTCCAAAACTAAGCTCCCCTTACCACCCCCCTAGTCTGTCATCCCTTCATAGCTAAACAAACCGTAAAGTCTAGCCCTATGTTCTTGAAGCAAAGTAACAAACACACTACGAGAAGAGTTGAGTCTTTCAAGAAGAAAAAGAGGAGAAGCAGTTTTAATCTATTATAGTTGCCCATGTTGTTTTGACTACGAACGACATTACATTCAGATAATATGCACAGACTAAACTGGGATCAATTTCTTTATTATTTTGGCTCTACTAAGCTTTGTTCTTTGACAATTTCCTTGTCATTAACAGCCATTTGTATCCTATTGCAAAGACTGACTGTTATACACAAGTGATACATTTTGCAGAATTATTTTGCAAACAAAGATGAAAGATAAATATTTTACCATGTAAGAAGAATGGGAGAAACTGTACAGCAGAGCGGTTTTCATGGCGTAAAAGCCTGACAGACCAAGCAGCTGTGCTGCCTTGCACTCGGCCCTCTGCAGAGCTTGCTGCTATGGGCAGGGCAGGTCCCAAATCTGCAAACACCAAAATCGGTCAGTTTTCAACCAGTGGCCCAGGTTGGATGCTGTGGATGTTGCCGTCAGTTTGGAGTGCTTTTGCACCAAGGGTTTTGGAATTTGCCAGCATAAGGATAACAGCCAGTAGTTATTCAGGTTTCAGAGCTTCTTCCCTTAATGTGTCCCATCTATACTTTAAAGAGCATCTCCCTCATTACTGAGTCTCTGACACCAATATTTTTCACACAGTACATGACACAGGGGCTTGAGTATCTTTGCCAAGCAACTTTGTACGTAAATAAAATTAAAAAGGTACATCATTCCATTCAGAAACTCCAAACTATTTTTGGTTTGTGCTGAGCACTTACTAGTGAGTTCTCTTCTGCTGAATAGGTAGAAACATTCAATTTGAAGGACAGTATAGGAATGTGCTACTGGAATAGCAAGCAAGTTTCTTTATGTTCAGAAGAACATAACTTCACTCTCTTTTAGAAAAGGATTCATTATAAAACATGCTATCATGTTTATGAATAATATTTTGAACTTTAATACGATATGTACAGTTGAAAGGTTTTGAACATGGGATTTTTACCATAAAGCAAGTTAATCTTATTGATAAGATGCAGTGGCAGTAATTTCAGGAGCATATGAATAAAAAAGATTCACCACAATCCTATTTTGATTATAGTTTATACCAAAGCTACTAACAGACTCCCTCTGATCCAACTTCAGAGTTGCATCGATAAACTAAGTTTGTGGAAGTGACTCTGAACCTCTAAACATGTCATTTCCTACTTTGAAATAGTGAGTTTATTCTGACTGTGAAAAAAAAAAAGAACAACTAAAAAAACTAAAAGTTTAAAAATTTCCCTTTTTATTTGGGTGGAAAATTTTCTTGTATGAAGGAAAGATAATAGGGGAAACCTTCAGAATAGGAGAGAGGAATGATACATCAGAACAATACATCCTCCTAACAAGGCCTCTTTGATAGAAGCAGTGATAAAAACATTATTTTTTATGCATTTAAAAAATTATGATTTTTAATATCGGAAGAATCTGTTGAGACTGTAAGTACAATGACGATAAACTGAGTTGCATCCAGCCCACAGTTTCAATTCTTGCGAGATGCTGTTGAGCACCATCTTTCTTTTTGACCATTCACAGAATCATAGAATTGCCAGGGTTGGAAAAGACCTACAAGATCATCCAGTCCAACTGTCCACCTACCACCAATAGTTCTCACTAAACCATGTCCCTCAACACAACGTCTAAATGTTCCTTGAACACCTCCTGGTATGAGGCTACTGTTCCTGAACCCATGTTCATGACACATATCTTGCTTTGTTACTTTGATTCAGGCTGAAAAAGTTCAGAACCTATCTCTTGATCTGTCTTCCATTTGTAAAGGTTTTGGCCTCCTCCTGAGTCAAAGATACAGTGGTTCTATGAGCATATGATAAATAACACAGGTTGAAATAAGTTCCCTGTGTTCTGCTGTTAGATATTAGGCAGAAATTTAGAATCAGTGTTCATATGGTATACTTAACAACTCACGACCAACATTAAGTTACATTCATTTTATCTCTAAGAGTCTTCATTTGCCTTTTAATTACTTCATAAATGCAGCTGAAAGTTTCTTGGAAGCTCTATGCTGTCACAAACTGAAAAGGAAAATTCTCATGAGGAATAAAACGTCAAGTTTGGCCTGTCTGTGTCAAATAGGCACAAGTAGGAAATGTTCAAAACTCTTCCAAAGACTTGTCTAGGTGAGGAAGTGACTGTGAAAACATGGAAATACCATAGGTATTCCACTCTAAGTCCACTGCAGACAATCCTTCTAAAGGCCTTTCTGTGATTTAGCTTAAGCCACTTTCAAAGTGGTCTAAAACAGATGCTCTTAACATCTTTTCAGGGAGCTACTGTAGAAGAGTAGCTGGAGAGCTATTTTGGGCTATTCTTCCATACAGACAAACCTTAAGTGATACCTCTACTGGCACACTTCTCAAAGTTACATCATCCACTATGATGCTCCATTGTCTTTTAAGAACAGCACCGTGGTAGATCCAGGTATTCTGCATTCCAAACACTCTAAAATCTTCTATATTTTTAATTTATAAAATGTCTGGTGTACACAAGTGGGTTTCTTTTAAGCATTTTTACAGGAAACATGAAATCTGACTACTTCTCTGTCCTGTTCTGAAGGTTTCCCCTATTTAATTTCCTTCATACAAGTAAATTTTGCACCCAAATTAAAACAGAAATTTCCAAGCTTTTAGAGTATTTTGTTTTAGACAACAACCAGAAGAAACTCATTGATTTCAATTTAGGAAATGATGCGTTTAGAATTGCAGAGTCACTTACATAAACTTAGGCCTTAACTTAAAACCATTCTTTTTCCTCACCGCTATCAGAGGAAATTACTGATTCTGATGGGGTAGTTCTAATCCAAAACTTATTGCTGTTCATCTGTTCTATCAATGATGACACAAAATGCTCAATGGTATAGACACATCCATCAGAAGAAAGGTATCCAGTAATATTAAGATTGAGAACAGCAAACTCTAGACTCATGAGGAACTGAAAAGATCACCACAAACTGCAATAATGTTCTTCATCAAGTGAAGAGCTGGAGAACTGGTAAGCACAAGAAATTCTGCCAGGCAGCCAACTCCAGCTGAAGTAACAGATCACTAAATAACCCTCATTTGTCATAGTATACTGTATCTTATCTGCCAGCATTATCAACATTACATAAAAGTGAGCTTATTTCACTTAATTATAAGTTTGAAACTGTTAATGTGAAACTGCAATGCTGACTTCTGTTTCAGATATAATATGAAACATATCGCCACATATATTTTAAAGAAAGCAACACAACCTATGTTTCCCTTTCTTTCTAAACAACTTCAAGAGAAGTCGACACACTGTTGTTATTTTAGCACATGCTAACCTAAGTTTGAGCACACAAAAAGCAAGTCTGCTAGAAATGAATTATTCACTCCCAAAGGACGGTAAGCCCAAGATACTGAAACCATTTATTAGAAAAACATTCCCAACATGACAAGAAATGGGGCATTACAGAAAACAAAAGAAGTGTTCTGGACATTATCTCAAGGCTCTTCATGATCTGGTTAAAGATGATGCTCAAAACACGTTATACGGGAAGTCTTGAGAAAACAAACAAACAAAAAATAAAATTAAATTAAAAAACCCACAGGGATTCACATTCAATGACAAAGTGATTATTTTCCTGGCCTGCACCAGTCTACATGATCTCCATCTGCTGTTTATTCATTCTCTTTACCTTCATCCTCTCACCTACATTTTCCAAGGAACAGATATATTCCATGCCTAGCTGTGTTACACTCTAGATTCAAACTCTTGCTCCCCTCATTTAATGCTGTACTCTTAAAAGGCTTCTGATTTTTAATAATGGCTTTGTTCTTCAAGACACATCCTGACTGCTAAAATGGAAACACAACCAGAGCAGTCCTAACTCCCCAACCCGATTACTGAAGCTTTGTCTTCTGAATAGGCATGCCAAGCATCCAGCTTGTTGGCCACATCTCTCCCACTGAATTATTTCATCTGCCCTGTGGATTTCTATGAATTTGTAGGCGTAAGAAAAAAGAAAGCACAAGGCAAAAACGCGTATGTAAACTGGCATATGCTTCATGAATGAATACAATATGTTGGAATCAGAAGTGACATTGCCAGGTTCACTTTTTCTGTAGCCCAACAGACCTTTCCAAGAGCCCTTTGCTGCTTCTGGATTCAGGCCAGCTTTAACATTGTACTTCTGTCATCCATATTTTAATAAAAACTATTGAATGTGGATCAAGTCAGCTGCCAGAATCCTCTGTCTCATCATTTGAAACAAATTTGAAGCTCTCTGAAAAAAAGTCTGCAAAAACAAGCAGTTAATCCCTCCACAAATTAACCTGAAGACTCTGTACCAGTTATCATCTTCTAAAATTTCAGTGTGGTTGTAAAGCAATCTCTCAAAACTGAAGGAAATGACACCTGCTAATGCAATCTGCATTTTGCTCTCTTAATTGCCAATAAGTTAGTAAAATCATTACATGCATCAAACACTATTTTCTGAAAAGATGTGTCCTTGATTCCACACAACTGGATAGGCTCTGAGAGAGAATGTGTTCTCCATCTATATGTACAGACTAGAACAAATTAAGAAAGTATAATCATGTAATTTGCCTGACACTCTGTGGCTAACCAGCAGAGATATTTTCTGTCATTCAGTTAGAAAGCCTGAAGCTCTCAATGTTAATTTAATTGTTCTACACTGAAATGCACAATTATCAAAAGGCATCTAACTTCAGTCGAAACAACGCATGATGCTCTGCAAGACCCCTCCTTTGGGCTTTACTCTCAGTTTAAGGGCTAGGCTTCAGAAGGTGTTCAGGTACCTTCTGGGGAAGAAGGGCAGGATTCACAGCAGAGTGAGCAGAACAGCCGCAGGTAGGTCAGAATTCCTTCCTTGGTAACAAGTGATTATGCAAACACAGATTATTAACATCAGTCAGCAGACATGACACTTGATCTCATGCTTTTCTGATTACCTGCCCCAGGACACCTTTGTCTGGGCCAAAGGGTATTTAGAGAGAGGAAAGCAGCTGAAGCCATAGCCGCCACTACTTTATCTGCATTCTGTCTGGAGTTTAAATTTTGTGTGTCATACTGACGCAAGGCACTAAGATGGTTCAAGTGTTGTGCTAATAATGCTTAGTGTTTTTGGCAGCAAGCCAGGAACACACTGTACAAAGAAAAAGCTAGACAGACTATGACAATTTTCAACGGCTTATAACTTGTTCAAATCTCAAAACCTTTTCAAGGGGCCAGAAAAATGCTCCCTCCTATTTTCTACCTTTCTTTTGGAGGGAAGGAAGTAAACAGAGGTAACTGCAAGAAAGCAAGGTCTTTTCAAAGCAGAAAGCATTACTATTTACAGAACTACTTGAAGTACTGCAAATCTGCTTCTCCCATGAAAAATTCAGAAAACATCTCCATGATAAAACAACAGCAAACCCCGACTTGTAATAGTCAGTTATCTCATAGATCTTCATCTTGTTAAATCCTAATTCTTGGGTTCTGATGATACATTTGTAAAAATGCCAAAAGTAGTTCAAACATAAAGCACTTTGAATAGGAATGTGTTTTAGTGGTAATAAATCTATCTATTAAGATAACAGCTTAGAACAACTAATTGTATAGATCTGTTCATAACTACGAAATATCATGTACAGTAGACATAAACAAGGCTTACTTGAGTCTTCAGCAAATTATCATTATCTGACTTTATACAATAAGAGCTATTAATTATATTAACTTTCATTACTTGCCACTTTATGCTTTTGCAAGGCCTTTTAATTCAGATGCCGAAAAAAATATCCATTTAGTTTCAGAAGCAATCAGCGTGATGAAAGGCAATTCATAATTACATGACAGACTGGAACTATTGGCCAAGCCAGCAGAAAACTAAGACTTTAAAAAAAAAAAATGCTTTCTCTTTATAAGCCTTGATTTGACCTAGTTAGAACCTTAAACAGACCTGGAATCCTTCTGTAAACTTTTAAAGGTCTTGCCTGCAGGAATACATTTGCACAACTGATATCATCATTCCAGAGTTGTGTCTAGTCCAAGCTATAAAAAAATTGACAAACATTGGGAGTAAGTATTCCCAGAAAAGATACTTGTTTAGAAACTTCCTATCCAGGTAGCTGAATGCCCAGTGACTGAGCTTAAGCAGTTTCAGAACTAAATTCTCTACAGAAAACTGTTACAAAGATAGAAGTTTTCTATATTGTGCAAAAAGGGGTTTTGAGAAAGGAAGAGTCAAGAGAGTTCAAACTTTGGACTGATGTCCACCAGAATCCAATAGATTGATCTACTGGTCTTCAACTGCTTTTTAAATTTAAAATACAAAACCTCAGGAACCAGACTCTCTATGGTGTAAAGCGAAAAAGAAAGCATGTAAGATTAATAACAAATATTGCAGAATTTGTGTCAAGCATTTTGTTTCAGACAAGATGAAAATTTCCTCTCATGTTTCTAAATTGGCAGGAGATTAAGCACAGGCAATACTCCTAACATGTGTCATACATAACTGTTCTTCAAGTGGGCTCTGTTACGAACAGCAGCAGGTACACTAAGTCTTTCATTTTTCCATCTGAGACTACTGTGATTGAGGCTCCCCCTAAATAAATAATAAAAAAAAGCAAACCAAAACAGAATGAAGGTCAGCATTAAGCATTTTCCCATCTTTTTCCTATCAATTTTCTGTATAGAAACATGATGAAATGAAGCAGGGACTCTTCCTGAGGATAAATAGAGCAAACTATCTATAGGGAAGAGCTTCTAGCATCAAAGCTTTCTTCTTGGAGACAAATGGACCATAACATGCTTAATGAATAAAACTTCTAAATCTTCCCTCACCTACCCAGAATGACCCTAACTGGTGTTCTTATAGCTAATCTATTTCCCAACATCCTGTACTGTACATCAACTCTTTGTATTCACTTAAAATTTGACAAGTTTATTTTTGAAAATATTTATAAAACATATCGTGCCTTGAAAATGTGACTAACACAACAGATCTGTCTTCAGTCTGAATAATTCACAGGCATTATCTTGTTCATCTCCATACAATTTTTATTCTTACCAAAACAAATAATACAAGTGGCTGCGGCAGAGGAGGGGGAAGCACACAGTAGCTGCATCGCATCTTGTCCTAACCAGTCCAAAGCAATTCTACATGGGGAGATTCCTCTGGATATTACTTTGACTTCCTTAATGAAATTCAGGTGTAATCCCTAAGGCTCTATAGCAAGGAGTATCTTTAGCTCAACTACTAAATATGGTATTTGCCAAAAGGGGATTAATTACATTTAGATGCATCTACTGTGAATACCAACAAGTCTAGAGCCACTATTTAAAACACATTTCAAACACACACTCAACTTAATATTCACTAAGGAACAAAACATAAACTATTTGTGAAATATATTTGGAAATATTCTTTAAGATTAGAAGACTTCAGTTTCATTAGTTTGAATTTTATTAAGGTTGATTACAGCATGAATTCCTGCACATGCTCTCTTCCAGCCCAGATGTAACAGAAGTTTTCTAAGATGACCTATAGCAAATGACAAGCATAAACCTCTATGATCAACTCACTGATACAGAAAAAGACTCAAACTAAATAGCAAAATGTTTCTTTGGACCACAGGAAATACTTACGGGGAACAAAAGGTCTGATTCGTCTCCCAGACTGCCACAACACCGTCCATGGTGTGATTCACAGAGGTTTTCCACCAGCACGCAATGGGGCCCAACCAACATTTGGCTCAAACTGCTCTCTCCCTTTTCCTTTCCCTGAACAGACAACTTTATCCAGGAATATCATTTTGGTAGGGTTATATGTTTCTTCAGTTCTTTCCATGCAGTCTAGATTAGGTGCAAAGCAGAGAGTCATGCCCTGTATTTCTTCTGAGAAACATTTCCCAGCAGCTTCAGTCTTCAATTTATTTATTTTTTAATCCTTTCATTCTGTCAATCTATCCTCTCCCACCTGAGACAGTAATGTAAGCAGTACTCAGAGCAGTCCATGGGGTCTGAGATTGCTACTTGTTGCCAGATAGATCCTGTGTATAAGTAAGAAAAGTATGAATACTGACTAATGGAAAATGGAGGAATAGCTCTAAATGTAAAGCAGCAGTCCTTTCCTTCTTTTGTTTCAGGAACATATTGTATCTCTGATGCACATTTCAGAAAAACATCCCCAAAACCAGCCAATGTTTCACTTTCAGACATCAGAAATCCTAAAAATATTAAGATACTGCACTCTGAAAATGAAATACTCATTTTTTAGAGAAAAAATTACAAAGCAACTTATAAAAAGTGCAAATAAGACGTCTACGGAATCAGTTAAGACTGTTGGTCTTGCACAAGATCTCAAACTCAAGAAAAAACGTACATCATCTCTAAATACCAACAATCTAGAACTTTTCCAGGTTCTCTTAATCAACTTGCTGTTTTCTGACACAAAACCTGTAAAATCTAATACAATTGTCCAAGTGCAACTAACCAGTAATGCAATTGCCTGAGATTAAGAAATTGCTGTAGTTCCACTACGTATTTCTATCAATTTCCAGATTATAAAATATTTAAAATGATAGGGAAAAAAAGAAAACACAGAAGAATCAGTGCTGACAGTCCTTGATTACCTTAACTCAAGCTATACATTCTTTATTTTACTAAAAAATGAAACATTGTCTTAGCTCTTTTCATCATCTTAGTATGTTTATTATTCTTTTGTAAATACTTCAGACTAAACTACAATCTCTCTGATTGTAAGATAAACCACTGTGAGAAGGTGGTGGTGGGAAGAGTTGTCTTAAATAGACAGAGCAAAAAAAGCCTCAGATGAAGAGCAGATCAAATACTTCAACGTGTACCGGTCCTTATGAGAAAAGTCCTTCGGGTAGAAGGAAGCTGCAAGTTATGTGCTGCAACTGCATTTATAATTTTACTGAAAGTCCATATTTTGTGTATTTCCTATTACACAGACTACTAATGCAGGAAATCTAAATGAAGCAGTAATTGATGTATTTTAACAGCTCTCACTACAAACTTTGTCTTCCTATAGACCGTAATGACTTTAAGACACACAATGACTTGTATTAATAATGGCTTTTCTGTACAATGGATCAAATAATCAATTCAGAATTGTATTCAGTAAAGAAAGGGTAATAATAAAATTCAGGTTCTTTCATTTAGCTAACAGGATAAAGTATTCCCAGGCATTTGTGACATACAGTAGTAGCTATTATCTACAGAGTTCTCTTCCTTCTCACTTGTGTATATGAATAAACAAACTGATATAAGCTGTACTTTTCCCAGCCTCTGTGTTAATTTTATAGCTTAACTGTCGAGGTCTAGGAGGAGAGGCTTCATATAGATCAAAAAGCAAGAACCTGCTCCCTGTTCACCCAAACTGTAAAAGGAAATGCGAGGACGAGCAAAAGGCTAAGAACACTGTTCTGCTTCAAAACTATAACCACAGAGAATGGTACCTGTAATGACTGATGGACTAACCAGCTGAAGAAAATAAACCCACCCAAGCACTCCTCCAGGATAAGATCCGGAAATAGTTAACATAATTCATGAACATGCTTGAACATCAGATTCTTCAGACTAATGTAACACATAAAATATACATACATTATTCTAATAGCCAAATCCTTTCAGAACTTATAAATTGGTAATAAATCAAATGCCAAATGGCTGTTAGAACACACTACTTTTCATTTTCAAGTATGCACAGAGGAAGCTTTCGTCACCCAATTCTTGTATCAAATATTTTGCCTCTATTCTCTCTCTGACAACTATAGTTATGTTCCATCTTGCTGTGAAAACAATCTGCAAACACTGCAGCAAAGGGCAAGGGGAGTACTTCCAAATTGGAAGGAACAGACACCAACCAACCAAGCAGTCCAAGCAGTACTGACAGTAAAATTAATTACACAATAAAGTAATACATTAAATCTAAAATCAACCGCTTCTCACTGGATGACCTCCAAACTTCTAAAAGCAACCTGCAAAGGAAATAAAGACTGTATGTGGAGTCTTTGTCTTTACAACTTTACTATTTATATGCAAGACTGGGAAGGTTTTGTAGGCTGTTTGCCTGTTCATTTTAATTACAATATTTAAGTTTTTGTTTTGTTGAAGAAACCTTGTCACATTTGCCAGAATCTGCTTTAGATTTCCACAAGATGCTTGAGGCCTACAAAAAGTGAACAAGCATTTGGGATGAATTCCTGTAGCATGCCACAGTTTATTAAAACTGCAGAAATCAGCAGGAGCAAGAGACTGTTGAAAAAGGCAGGAAAGCCCAAAAATGGGAAGGAGAGATGAAGCCAGGCAGCTGACTGGAGACAGGTCACCCAGACAGGGTATCCGAGGAACACAGTGTTCTCCTGCTGTGCAGACTGTCACACCTTGTACGCTCCCTGCATCATGGTCTGCATCTGTGAACACTTTTCTAACTATAAAACCAGGTGAAATATGCTTGATAAGGAAATAAAGACAGGAGAACAAGCTGGAACAAGCTACTTCTTAGGGGATAAATATGGAAGGGGGGATTTCCACACCATCTTAAAAAAGCAAGTCAATAGGATGTTTGCATGTGTGTAACATATAATTAAACTCAAAGAATTGATACTTACAAGGCCAGATTTCCTAGAGCATATTTCCTGGGAATAGGCCAAGACTTTCCACACAGCTATGACCAAGCTGCAGCGCTCTCCTTGTCAAGGGAACCTGTGGGATCACCTCCTGCCACTACCAATTTACACAACACACGCAGGAGCTTGTACTGCCATCAGGATCTTCAGCATAAATCAGCAAAACAGTTTTAACTAAGATCAAGTTCAAATAAAAGCTCAAACTAACCACAGGTAAAAAAGGATGTGCATTAAGTGACTGTGTCACACTCATGCACAGGCTGCACATGCCTCTCATCAATCCATTTGCTCCTACCTGGTTAACGATGACCATCCTGATTCAACATACAGTCTTAACATTCATGCGAACATCCTGCAGCCAAAATCCTATTCCCAAATCAAAGGTGTAAAATCTAAGATCTTCCACCTCCATTTTTTCAAGAACTTTGCCCCTTCTATGAATTTCCATTTATCTGAAAACTGACACTGCTCCTGACAGTAAAGATGTTAGCTGTCTCTTGTAAACAAAGCAGAGGAGGGTAAAAAGAACCTGCAAGTTATTTCAGTAGTATTTCCTGGAAGGATGACTGAAAACAGTGGAGAAGATTGCTTGTTTCCTCTGCAAACTCCTAACACAGTCCCAGAACACTGCTCCTGGATATTTCTGAGGAAAAGCTAAAAAAACTAAATACCATCATGGTTATATTTCTTTGAAAGCCACTGTTTACCCACATACTTAGAAAGGCTTTGCTTCCATCCTGCAATGTGCAGAGCAGGGCAAAGTTACAACAGTGTGGCACCCTGGCCATCTCTTACTCATTTGGTTCTGCTTACAGAAAAAGAAACAAATCTCAATAAAACAAAGTGATAGGAAACCTTTCAGTCCACTGAACCAGTACTGAGAAACAGTGAAATAGTCAGCAGTGACAGATCTTTCAGTACTGTTGAGGAACTTATATTTTAACACGCAAACAACACGCATGCTGAGAATGCTCATCTTCATACACACCAAAAGCTCTCTTTCCAATCAATATGGACCATATATATTTTCATTTGATCTTACAGAGTTTCCTGAGATACCATGAACGTGTCATAAAATCAGCTATTCTCCCTCAGTGCAATCATTATAGGACACAGGTACAGGAGTACATATAATCCCTACCTCGGATCATCAACTCTACACATTCCACAAAGCTTCAAGTAAGAACTGTTTTAATCTGAGAGAACTGACATTTAATCTGAAACCCTTCATTCTCTGAAGGATTCAGTCCCAAGCATGGACTGTTCTAGTTCAATTTGTTCTGAAATTTATTTAAAACACCATGTTCATATTCAAAGCTTTTATTTTTGCCCATTAACTGTTTTCTTAAAGTGTGCAAGACCTTCTATTTTACACTAAGCATTTTTAAAATGTCCTTTTCAGTTTTTATAATGTATAAAAACACCTCTTAAACAACTGAAATTGAGAATTAAGACTTCACCTCAATGCTGCAAAAGAAACAGTTTCACTCAGTAATTATATAGGTTGTTCTGTTTCTGTATGCTGAAACAGATTGATCACTAAATTCCCAAAACAACAGCTGAATGCATTTTAAAATGACTCCACCCTAATAATTATGCCAAGTGAAAAATAAAGTTCTCTGTAAAATGGGGGCTGATGAAGAGGCTTGAGAATTTGTGTAGCAGGTTTTGTAGAAGCTGAGAAATTCCCCCATGTTTTTTCATAGTATGATCACCTAATGAGACTGAACGTGTACAGTGACATGAATCCCAGGATCCTGAAGGAAATGGCTGATGGAATTGCCAAGCCATTTTCGATCATATTTGAAAAGTCACAGCTGTTAAGTCCCCAGTGACTGGAAAAAGGGAAACATCACTCCATTTTTGAGAAAGGGAGAAAGGAAGACCCAGGAGTGAGGATCACCTCTATGCCTGGAAAGATCATTGACCAGATTCTCCTGAAAGCTATGTTAAGGCACATGAAACACAAGGACGTGATTTAAGATAGCCAGCGTGGCTTTAGCAATGGCACAATCATGCCTGATCAATCTGGTGGCCTCCTATGATGGAGAGATGGCATCACTAGACAAAGGAAGAACAACTGATGTCATCTCCCCAGACTTCTGAAAGGTCTTTGGCATGCTCTGACACTGTATTCTTATCTCTAAATTGGAGTGATACAGATTTGAAGGGTGGATAAATAACTATTCAGCGGATAAAGAATTGGTTGGATTGTCACAGTCAGTGTTATGGTCAACAACCCTATGTCCACGTGGAGGCTGGTGATGAGCGGTGCCCCTCAGGTGTCCATCTTGGGACTGGTACTGTCCAACATGTTTATCAACAACCTGGATAGTGGGATTGAGTGTACTCCCAGAGAGTTTGCAGATGACACCAAGCTGAGTGGTGCAGTTGATATGAGAGACATATGTCATTCAAAGGGACCTAGACAGCCTTGAAAAGTGAGCCCACGTAAACTGAATCACATTCAACAAAGCCAAGTGCAAGGTGCTGCACCTGGGTTAGGGCAATCCCAGATACGCGTACAGACTGGGAGAAGAACTTGGGAGCTCTAGTGGACAAAAGGCTGTATGTGAGCCAGCAGTGCACACTCTTATTTAAGTAGTAGCCTGAAACAGTAAAGATGTTTGAAAAAAGTCAGTAATTGAGTTATTATCTCAGCAACTCTGCTGATATCCTAGCACGGTTTCTCAACAGCTTGAAACAGGGAGTATAAACAGGTGGGGGATCGATTGTTTGTGAGGGTAGATAGCGATAGGACAAGGGGGAATGGTTTTAAATTGAGACAGGGGAGATTTAGGTTAGATATTAGGAGGAAGTTTTTCACACAGAGGGTGGTGACGCACTGGAACAGGTTGCCCAGGGAGGTTGTGGATGCCCCATCCCTGGAGGCGTTCAAGGCCAGACTGGACGTGGCTCTGGGCAGACTGGTCTAGTGGTTGGCGGCCCTGCACTTGGCAGGGAGGTTGAGACTTGATGATCTTTGAGGTCCTTTTCAACCCAGGCCATTCTATGATTCTATGATTCTATGATTCTATGAAACAAGGCAGCTCCTGGAACAAACTAATCTGTTACAGGGTATCCCCATTTCAGAAAAAAACAAGGGGATTCAAATAGGTATTCATACAACTTCTATTTATGCTTTTGTTTGGAAGTGCACTGGGCTAATCCAATCTACTCTAAAAATATTGGTGTAACCTAAATATACCATAACACTGTATATCTACTTATTTAGCTGTTAAAAAAGCTGTCTACCATCTTCTCCTTACTTTCCCTGTTCTAGCAGAACTGAATGCACCTCAGCAACACTTTGATACACATAAGGAACACAATTTGGTAAAGTATTTATTAATCTTTCCTTCAAGCTAAAGCTTAGACTTTAGCTCAGCTGAGCTTTTTCAAGCTCAGATTTGATAGCTCAAAGTTGCGCGAGAAATGCTGACTTCATTTAAATGACAGAATAATGATGGCAAATAAAGGAGAAAAACCATTAGCCTTGATCTATCACCAGCATCCTGAAAGCATAATACGTTACATTATTATGAAGAATAGTGCTTGACAACGCTAATAGCTAGACTGATGTAATCTGTTACATTGCATGTTGATGACCTTAACTGTGATTTTAAAAAATGGTGTGTGTATATACATACATATGCACAAATCATAGATACACATGCACTTTTTCCAAATGTGTCACTGAATATGTGAGAGTTCAATTCTGTAGAAGAAATACAAGATTTCATGAAAAATTTTTGGTTAAATAGAAATAATAACTAAACAGAAATTAGTTACTTTAAATGTTAGGAAGCAATTATTCACAGTCACTGGAGAGAAATCATTATTCAGTACAATGTTTACTTCTTTATTAAGTTGTGATCAAGCTGTGGATAAACACATTCTCCCACTTCACCAGACAGCAGAGGATACGAAAGTAAACAACAAAAAAAATATGGTCAAAATCTGACAGGACAAGGAAGACACCTTCTATTTTTCTGCCTTCCGTAGAGAAAATACTGTCCTGACTCGAGGATACAACCTATTCGTTTTATGGCTTAAAAACTATAAGCATACAAAAGCTGAACAGCATTGCACGAGTTTGTTGCAAAATATCTTTTGAACCACAGTAAAGGAATTTAACATCCATTGTAAAATTATCAGAATGATACAACACGCCTGTCATTCATAAAGCAAACAATGAAATCTTTACCCTACCTTAAATTAGGGTAAGATTTAAAAAACAAATATGGAACTCCATTTTTGATGTATTTTAAAAGCATGATTTCTGGAATCGAGATTCATTGACTTTGGCTAGTATTTTCTCATTATATGGGATATATAGCTATCTTACTTAAGACAAATTATGACAAAAGGTGGTAGAAAAAGAAAGTGGCAAGAACATGAGGAATGTAAGCCAGTCGGATGATTAAGTGAATAAGAAGCTTTTAGATAAGGCTAACTTAGTAACCCAAGTGATAGCACTAAATATCAACTATAGGTAACAACTGATGAGAGAGAACAAGAGGACAGAACTCTCACAATTTCCTGCAACTAATTGTTGCCAGTGACTACAGAAAAAATTTAAGCCTCCGCATATAATACAGTTCCCACTGCATTTTTCCCCCTAATTATTTTTTGGGATGGAATTTTTGAATAAATACCGTATATACACTGGAGAAGAGGTTGGGAGGTGACCTCAGTGCTCCCCGCAGCTCCCGAGCAGTGCGGTGCACAGAGAAGGAAGTGCTGGGCTCTGCTGCTGGGAGTCGAGGGCACGGAGCTGCCAGCGAGGGTCAGGCAGAGCATTAGGGAACGACTGTGCTTGAGGTGTCAGAGCCTGGCGCACGCTGCGCGCAGAGGTGGCTGAGCCCTGTGCTGTCAGTGCTCAGGAGGTGCTGGGCAGTACTCTCAGTAACATGCTGCAATTTCTGCTGAGCCCCGAGGTGGGCAGGCAGTGGAACTTGAGTATCCTTTTAAGACCCTTCTAACTGAACTATTCTATTCTACTCTATTCTAAGACAATCACCAAGTATTGCCCAAAACTAATGTACAGGGATTAATTTGTTAATTCAGTGAAAAAGCCTTTAAGTGTGTTCTATTGTACTCAGCTAATCTCTTCTCACAGAGTAAAGTTGATCTTCCTGTCATAGTTCTGAAAGACTACAAAACACATGCTCTACTATTTCCCTCACCATGAAGAGATTGTTTTTTGTGATGTTACATTTATAAATGAAAAGCTTTTGGCTGGCACTATGACACATATATGCATTTAGCTATTTTTGTTCAAGCAAGATTTTCTGCAGATTTTTCTTTTTTCTAGTTTTAAAACCATTCAAAAAAAAAAAAAAAAGAGTTTGATCAGCCCGCTTCCTTAAGATTCAACAAAATACTCTGTTTAAAAAAAATCTGTCTTGAAGAATTCAGAGGATAAAATCTACTTTTTAGGAAGATATTCCCATTGGCGATAATAAGGAGGTTTCCTAATAATGTACAAAGCAAGTACTATAGGGCAATGGAATAAAGTATGTTTACGTAACACAGACGAAGACCAGCAGAGGTGTTTCTCCACCAGCTGTTAACACTGATTTTGAACAACTTAGGTCATGTTTCCATGTGAAAAGAAATTTCAGAACTTTGTCATTATATCTCCTCTTCCTCTTTCCCCACTCAGCCTCTTGGCTTTCCTCCCCAGTTGCAGGGAAGAGTTTTCCATCCCTTTTCAAAATTACTGGGATTCATTTTGTGTCATCTTCCCCCATGCAAGACAACTTCTTACAATAAAACTCTAGTGATTTTCCTGTTGTAATTTAAAAGGCTGTGATTCCTAGGCTTTATAACAGTTTATAACAGTGACTTGCTTAGTATAATTTCAGAGAAGAATCCCTCAGAACAGTTACAATATCCCATGCACAAGTTTCTTCACTTTGTTTAATGCCATCAAAACTAATTGAAATCACTACAGGTATCAGAACAATTCATTCTCCTTTCTTAATATTAGAATCATAGAATTCTTAGAGTTGGAAGGGACCTTCAAAGGTCATCTAGTCCAACTCCCCTGCAATGAACAGGGACATCCACAGCTCGATCAGGTAGCCCAGGGCTGATACTTGATGTTCTTCAAATATGTACAGGCAGCTGTTTCCTTCCTAGTCTATGTGCAACTAAACTGTATATATTAAGCCCTGTTACTCATTCCTCACAAATCAGTCCCACTGTCCCCTCCAAAGTGGGGTCAATTTGATGCAGGAACACACACAGTTATTACTCTGGCACTGAGATGGTTGAAAGAGTCTGGGTACATGACATGCAAGGTGATCTTGAGTATTGTTACTTAAAGTTATACTTCATCCTTAGATCACAGATATTTTAGTTCTGATTGAGATTTACTGGCTGCTAATTCTATGACTTTCTATACCTTCTGAAGGCTTCAGTTTCATATGCCTAGTGCCAACATCTTCGAAGTGATTTAGAACACCTGAGAGATATTCCCAGAAGTTAGTGATTCATTCATTCATTACATATAGCACTATTTAAAACAATATAATAACTCACATACCTCCAACTTACAAATTTCGGACTAAAAATCTGACTCTTTTAGAGAAATGATGATAGTATATTTTCATATGCTACTACAAACACTTTTCAATACTAGATACTTCCAGGAGTTTTCTTCAAAACCTGCAACAACTATATTTGTATAGCAAAAGTCATATCTGTTATTAAAATAAGTATTTTATTTTATGGGTTGACGGTTGGATGCAATGGGTTGACAGTGGACTTGATGATCTTAAAGGTTTTTTCCAACCTTAATGATTCTATTATTTTATGATTTTTAACAGTTGAAGTGCACCTCAAGACCCACAAGTGGTTATTACGACATAACATCAACATATCTTTGGGTTTTGGAAGCATTTTGTGCTTGGGAGCTAAAACTTACATACACTAAGAATGAACAGATACAAAGAAGCGAGCAGAAAGTACTACACACAACTCTTAAGTATCCATTCTATTCCTCACTCCTATAACCCCTATAAACTGGTCATTTTCTTCCCTTAAAGGTTTGTACTTCTTCCTCTCCTCTCCTGGATAGCTTTCAACTATGTGACAATGAAGAAATCAAACACCAAAATAGCAGCAGCTACATATCCTGTTCATGACAGTGTAATTTCTTCTGCCTTAAGGCAGTGTCTAGCACTGAAATCATAGCCTGTTTACTTATAACTGGTGCTGTATTACACCAAAGACTTAACTCTTACTGACACAAAATGCACACAAAGACCAATTTACTCACAGTGGTCCTATTTAGAGTTTAGTGCCTGCATTTCCTTTTACAGCCATGTCAGCGACAATATTTGTTCAGAAGTCTAGTTACAGAGAATACAGAGAAGCTCAAGCCCTAGTGCTACTTCCATTCCTATAAATAAGAAACAAGAAAGCAAATGTCTGTGCACACCCTTTCTTTTTGCTTTAGAAGCTGCTTAGAATTGTCATAAGTTTAAATTTAAAAAGAAATAATCTTAGAGAGTTTTAAAAATAGTTGTTATACCTACAGCCAAGGGTATCTGAAACAGATCTTTTCATAACTTAATTAAAGTGTAAATATTTGTATGAAGGGGTCTGAGAAACTGTTATTGCTGTGCTTATTTGAGTTTGGATGCATGAATTCTGAAAAACATACGAAATTAAAAGGTTAAAATTTGAACCTAAATGAGGAAAGAAAAACACAACAGACATTTTGACTTACAAAGTAAAAAGAAAATAAAATGAAGAAAACAGCAGAAAGAGTCACATAAGGTAGAAGAGCAGCCCTGTATATGCAGTTCTTCATACACTAACAGTTTCATCTGTTTAGAGGCTACTTCATTGACACCAAGTGCGGATGAGTTTCAAATCATATTTCCTTTGGTTCATGGTTCATTTGCAACAAATTTTTCAGATGTGTCCGAAGAAGCAAATTAAATGTGTCCATAAGTATTCTGGAGAATTGAGGCCAACTGGTACAAAATGACACATGTCTCGGTTGGTAAACTTCCCTAGTCTGCAAAACAGAGTGGCCTCACAGAAACTGCCTATGGGGAATGATCTCTGGAACACTGACCCAAACAGTGTCCAGGAATTAGCTCACTGGTTTTGGCATCAAGTTAAGCAGGATATTTTTCTGTAAAACTTTTAGCTTGGACATAGCTAAGGAAATGCAAAATCTTTCCAGGTCGGTTTGCATCCACACAGAGAGAAAGTGCAACCCATTAGACCATCTTCAGCTGGTACAGGGGAAATAATGCAATGTGATGTCAATTCAAACCAGGCAAAATTGGAAAGGAAAGCAGAGGAAGCTGTTTTGTTATTGCCATGAAAAGGCAGGTAAGGGATAGCAAATTAAAAACTGCTCCTGTCTGAGGAAAGGAAAAGAACAAACTACACATGCAGCCATCATAAGCCATAGCCAAAAGAGACAACTACCATTAGAGTCCTGTTAAAAACCATCAGTTTTCCAACCATGCATTGCAGAGAGACACATAAACAACTCTACCCCTGTATTCATAACCTGTGTGGTTATCTGACTTAGCATGGTTATTCTCCTCCCCACATAAGATGACATGGTTATCCAATTTGAGGACAGTTATGCCAACATCCTCATTTACTTACCCTGGCAAACAGGTACTGGAACAAGCCAGGGACAAATTATGCCAGAGTCAGCAGTCAGGAACACCAGTGCAAGCTCCTACATCAGATGAAGCCATTGCCTCAATGACTGGTGCATCTCATCTGCTTGTACACACAGTAAAAGGAAATACTTAAAATCGTGGCTCTGTCACACAAGGCATGCTTTTCACAAGACTCTGGTTGTGTTGGGCACATTGTAGAATGCTGTTTCAGCCATATTCTATAACATTCCTCAGGGTTGCACTATTCTCATATATAATCAAGTTTATGACAAATAGAATACACACTGGAGTTTCCCAGCCTCTGCAGTCTACAAGATTGTCCACTGTACTAGGAAACTCTTCTGCTCTATTTTGACAAATTTATTTTGCTATAGGTTATAATACATCTTAAACACACAGACTTGGTTAAGTTGCATAAACTCAGGTTACTTAAGCATATTTTGTATGTCTGTAAGGCAAACTTCTCTAGAATTTTTTAACATATAAATATCTCTTGCAGTGGTGCCCTTTCCCTGTGATAACTGCTTTAAATTAAAAATAGTGTGGAAAAATCATTCTAAGTGTCAATACTTATTTATAATTATTCTATCTTGCCAGCCACCTTAATGAGCACTTTCTGTTAGTACTAATCAAGATAAAATTACATTTCTATATATATTACATTAGAATTGTTTATTGTTACAGTTATTTGGAAAATAAAACACTTATTTTCCATAACCGTAAGATGAATAAACAACTTCTCTGTATTAAAGTTATCTTGATGGAAGCAGTGATTTTGTGGCACATTTCCCAGATTAACTATATTTGCAATTCATGTTTTAGTACGCCTGAAAATTAGAACCAATTCCATACTGCAGTTAGCAGTTGCAAGTTCTAACCCAACTCCTATCATTGAGTGTTGAGAACTTAGGTTCAGAGGCCACTTCTACACAGCAAAGCAGTTTAATAATTTACATCATGACATTACTCTAAACAGATTTCAGAAAAATCTTTTCAAAACATGCTTTCGAAAATCCATTAAAATTGTTCTTACTCCCTAACTCTTCTGGAACAACTTTCTCCTTTGACATCTGCAGTAAATATAAGATCCTGAAGGACAAAAAAAAGAAATTCCAGAAGTATCTCTTGTGGCCATCTCTAATTTAACAAAGTCAGTCCATTTCAGCGAAAGAATGCAACAAGCCAGATCAGACAGCCACTATCAAAAAGTGTTTAACCTCAGCGCTGAAAGCCTAATCTTTTGCCGGATAGCACACAGCAATTAAGCCCAATATAAAGAAGACACAGATAGATTAAAAACAAATTCCAATTGAAACCAGAAAACAAGGAACATAGTATACAGAAAATATTACCTACTGTCTTTCTTCTTTGTATCATAATGATTAGTCTTTCTCAGCCTCATTATTTATATTTCTGGGAAATATCCAAACCCTTTACATTCATCAAAGCATATAAACATTTTCTATCACAGTATCTATTTGAGATTGAGAGTATTTTAAATTTCATTTTAATCTTTCTGATCATTTAATTCTGACACTTGAAAAACAGCTTATGGAATTTGTTTTTTTGTGTTTTTTTTTTTACATTTTGTTACTCATTTATCAAACAACTACTGTGTACTTTTATAGAATAAGGAAATTACATATAATGAAAAAGAATAAGAACTTGCAGAGGCCTTAGCTTATTATGTTTTATTACCTACATCTAGAAGGTCGGTCTGATAAAATGAAAATATGATTCACCTACTGTCTGACTTTGTTAGAGACTCGTCGAAATACCCATATATAGGTTTATGTCTGACTTTGCTAGAGAGTCATCTCTAGTCTTAGGGGAAAGGAGGGCAAGCGCACTTTCAGTAACAAAAGACTAAATTCTTTGTTCAAAATACTTTTTCAAAAATGTAAATACACTATTATAAGATTTTAATTTTTCTTTATGTGGGAAAAGCTGATTTCTGTTGTTATATCGTGTCTTAAGCACAAAATATAAGAGCCCTTCTTCAGGTTTTCTATTACTTATGTTGTGCATTGAAGTACAGGAATAGGGAACCAGAGCTGATGATGCAATTCACACAAATTGCAGAGTACCACAGAAATAAAAGATCCTATAATAAGACAACATTATCAGTGAATCTTCCTCTTGCTGGGTCACAGGATTCAATAATTAACATCAAGGCTCTGACACTGAGCAAAGCCTCAGCTTTCATCTGTTTGAGATGATCTCTTCAAAGCTTCATTATAAGATTTACTTCCACTAATTAACAGAGATCAGAGTCAATTAGCTATTTGCAAGCTGCCCTTCACATCACAAACCACCTCTGTTTGCAGTGATACTGCATGACAGCAAACTAGATTAACATAACGCAACACTAATTTTCTTCCCTTTATATGCACCTCTAGATTTTGGTTATGTCCATGCAAATGTCAAGGCCATTTAAAACAGTAAATGCCAAGTAATTTTAAAGCTCTTCAAAAACAGTTTTTTTTTTTTTTGACTTTTCTAGCCATAGTGACAACTTCCAAAAGCTTCTATTACAAATTATTTTAAAAAACATATCAGTATTCTCTTAACTAAAAATCAAGCTTACTGTACAGATGCTTTTTTTACCTATTCTTCAGAAGGCAATCAAGAGAAGTAAATAATAAAATAATTGGTATATTCAGATGACAGTTGCCCTGCAAACTCTCTCTGGTGGGGCAGCAATAGCAGGTACGGTACAAAACTGCTTTTGGACTAGAGAAGAGTTTCACTTTGCAAGCATCTGCAGTGTAAATGCTGAAGCAACAACCATTCATCTGCCAGTTCTATACTTTGCAGAACACCTTCTTCTGTGAATAGAGTGTAATCTTCTGTTCCCTATTACAGGCTCAGCAACAAGTAGTAGAAAAGGTCAATATGTACTATATATTAAGCTAATGATGTTAATGAATATATTGGCTCCGCCTTTCAGTTGAGCCAGGACAGGCCTAAATTAATGTGATCTTAATTCTGCTACATGAGAACATGCACAGAAATACAATCCTAAATTTCTTATTCCTATGTATTTTGTGCTAATACATCACCACGACCATGATACAGGTAAACCCAAATTTTTTTTCTGAAGGCAGACATTAGCTGCCTGGACCTGGACCTAAACCAGCCAGAACTGAGCCATGACTTCAGACCAAGAGAGGAGCACCTGCAGCACTGTGTGGAGTGTCAGGACATCCCAATCTCAGTGCTACTATGACTCCATGATGACTGCTCTGCCCAGCCTGCCTGCACCTGCCTGAAAGCTCTGGGAAAACGTAACTGGTTTGGTTACTGTAGGAGAATCTGGAATGCTTTTTGTTTTCTTTGTTTTACCTAATTTTGAAATTATGCTAAAACACATTCTGCATTTTATATGACACCTTGACTTCTATAAATGAGATCTGCTGAATTTTCACATACCAGAAAAACTAAGATGTCACAAAATTAGTCCTTCAACCAATGAGACTGTGTTCATGGAACTGTTACACAGCATCACATGGGAGTGCTTATAAGCCCAAGAGGCATTTGAGAAGCAGTATGTTCATACACAAACAATTCAATTTTTGCCTTACTGAGTCCATTCCAAGGCTGGATGACAAAGCTTTTCTCACTAATCCAGAACTGACTCTAATGTAGATTATGTCTACAACTCTGTCCATCCTTTTCCCATGATGAGATTTCTTCAAATCAACAAAGACTTCTGCAACACACATTCAGTGATTAAAGAAGAAAAAAAAATAGGAATGAAAAAGAAATGATGGAAGAAACACCCCCAGATTAGTGGTCTACTCTAAGTTGGTACAATTTCATTCAAGAGCACTGTTTAGTTTTCATCAGTCTCTGGAGAAGGCTTTCAAAAGTAATTTGGGCATTAAGAAACTCATGACCCACTGGACTTTCAACAGAATTTAAATTCCAAGTGATCACACTGCTTTTAAAGATGGGAGCTCAGCTGCAAAGTCATTAATTTATCTCTGCAAATTTTTCTTCATAACAGTACTGAAAAAGTTTTGAGAGGAAGGCAACTGCAGAAAAAGGGACATGGCAAAAGCTGTCCTGGGAAACAAGATTAGAGATACACTAATTGAGATAGATAAAGAAGCTAGGAGAAACTGAAATAAAAAATATCAAGTCTCAGAAGCTACAGTATTTAAAAAAAAAAGAAATATTTTAGTTTTTTATAAAAGTCTAGATCCATAAAAGTAAAGCTACCCCCACTTCACCTTATTAAGAATTTTAAAAACAGATTAATCACCTCTAAATCCGGTCAAGTTCCGTTCTTCAGAAAAATGAAATCCCAAAGCTCAGCTTGCATAGAAGATCACAGGCTAGCGGCTACCTCCTGAATACCCTTTTCTACATAGCACACTTCAAAAATAATGCCTCCTATTTCATAGAATCATACAAACATGGAATGGTTCGGGTTGGAAGGGTCCCTTAAGATCGTCTAGTTCCAACCCCCCTGCTGTAGTCAGGAACACCTCTCTCTAGACCAGGTTGCTCAAAGCCCCATCCAGCCTGTGCCTTAACACCCCCAGGGAGGGGGTATCCACAACCTCACTGGGCAACTTGTTCCTGTGTCTCACCACCTTCACAGCTAAGAATTTCTTCCTAATATCTAGTCTAAATCTACACTTTTCCAGTTTAAAGCCATTTCCCTCATCCTTTTGCTACATGCTCTTATAAAAAATTCCTCCATAGTTTTCCCGTAGGCCCCCTTCAGGTACTGGGAGGCCACTATAAGGTCCCCCCAGAGCCTTCTCTTCTCCAGGCTGAAGAGTTCCAACTCTCTCTCAGTCTGTCCTCACAGGAGAGGTGCTCCAGCCCTCTGATCACCTTTGTTGCCCTCCTCTGGACCCATTCCAACAGCTCCATGTCCCTCTTGTGTTGGGGGCTCCAGAAGTGGACACAGTACTCCAGGTGGGTGTCACAAGAGCAGAGTACAGGGGCAGAATCACCTCCCTCAATCGTCTGGTCACACTTCTCTTGATGCAGCCCTGGCTATGGTTGGCCTTCTGGGCTGCCAGTGCACAGTGCCAGCCCATATTGAGTCTTTCATCAACCAACACCCCCAAATCCTTCTCCTCAGGGCTGCTTTCAAGCCATTCTCCATTCAACCTGTATCTGTGCTTGGGATTGCCCTGATCCAGATGCAGGATCTTGCACTTGGCCTCAATGGACTTCACAAGGTTGGCATGGGCCCATCTCTCAAGCATGCCCAGGTCCCTATTGATGGCATCCCTTCCCTCTAGCGTGTCAGCTGCAACACTCAGCTTGGTGTCATCTTCAAACCTGCTGAGGGTGCACTCAATCCCACTGTCCATGTCACATACAAAGATGCTAAATAGCATCAGTCCCAGCACTGATCCCTGAGGAACACCACTTGTCACCAGTCTCCACTTCGACTGTTGTTTGCAACTCTCTGAGTGCCATCATCCAGCCAACTCCTTAACTAGAGAGTGGTACAGAATGCTGTGCAGGATAGTGTCAAACACTTTGCACAAGTGCAGACAGATGATGTCAGCTGTTCTTTCGTCCACTGACATTGTAACTTCATCATAAAAGGCCATCGAGTTAGTCAGGCACGACTTCCCTTGGTGAAGCCATGTTGGTTACCACCAATCACATCATCTTCATTTTCCATGTGCCTTAGTAGGGCCTTCAGGAGGATCTGCTCCATGATCTTTCCAGGCATGGAGGTGAGACCGACTGATGTGTAGTTCCTTGGATCTTTTTTTTTCTCTTCTTGAAAATGGGGGTTATGTTTCCCCTTTTCCAGTCAGTGGGAACTTCACCAGACTGCCATTACCTTTAAAATATGATGGACAGTGGTTTGGCAACTTCATCCACCAGTTCCCTCATAACGAGTGGACAGCTCTCGTTGGGTCCCATGGACTTGCGCACGTTCAGGTCCTTTAGTTGGACTCAAATCTGATCTTCACTTACAGTTAGCAGATCTTTCTTCTCCCAGTTCTTACCTTTGCTTTCTGCAGCTTGGGCTGTGCAGTTAGAGCCTCTGCCAGTGAAGTTTCCATGTATTTCCATGGAAACTACAACAGATACAAAGAGCACAATAACACCATTTGATGGAGCAAATTCTCAGCTACAAAACAGTATTTTTCACATAGTCACCATCATTAGCTCTGCATTTTCACCAGCAGTGAACAAGAGCCTCTATGCCATGCTCATAAAAATCTGCACTCACAAAAGCAATCCACTGTCACTGTCACCACTGCCAGTATGCATCACTCACTGCCTCACTGTGCTCACATCCATTGTTTGGGCTCCATAAACAGTCATCTTGCATGCTGTCTCTCTCCTCATGCCTACGTAAGGGCTGGGAATGCCAGAAACCAGCCCGGCACATGCATGCCTGTGTGCAGGCTGTGCTCCCCAGCCATGGGAAGCAAATCACTGACTGGCAGAGTGGACTTCAAAATGCTTCTGTTTCCAAGGCTCTGAAACTTTCCTGGAGAGCAAACAGCTGCAATTCTTTGTCCTGCATTTTCTATTTTAATTAAGGTAAATGCAAAGATATTTAAGTATATTTTATCCTATTTAATGGAATTAACCATGGTGTCAGTTATCAGTTACACAACTAGACCAATTCTCAGTAGTTGAGTAACTTTCAGTAGTATTTGCTTCAAAGACCACTTTTACTTTTCACAATGATACAGCTGCAGCATTACAAACATACACTTTTTACAATACTGAAGATTGCACTCGATTTGCAAAGTTCTTTTTATAAATCTGAAGAATTTGTGTAACACACTTCTTATCTAGTACCTGACAGGCATGCTCTCTGCACCTCAGAAACAACTCTGTCTACTGCCTGCCTTGACACACCAGGTCCCTACAAATCAGTCAAGGCAGCACTGTAAGATGGTCTCATACAAGGAGACAGTAAGAAGAAAAGAGTCAAGGTAATAAGTCAAATTTCTACTTGGAATAGTGGTACTACACTGGTGCTGATGCTGACCTTTGCTGAACACGGATAAGTTCTGAAAAACAGTGAGATCTGGATATGATTAAAAGGATGAGGGAGACAAGAAAAGTACTATGAACCCAGAGAAAGGATCATAGGATCAGAAATACCTCCAGAAAATCCTGCCTTATGCCTATGTACCATCACACACATACTACTGAATCAAACCCTGAAGATGGCTTAACGTTAAACACTCATTATCGGTATGAAAATGGAATGTTTCCCATCAATAGCTGAGTTTCCAGTGGCTTTAAAAAAAAACATACAAAACAATACAAATAACCCATTACCCATCCCACCCCCCCCCCAGAAAAAAAAAATAAAAAACATCACTAAGCTCTCTCTTGGTAGCATTAAGGTGATACCACTTGGTTGAGGGTAACATTACTGGAAAATATTGGGGAAATTAGGATACTTAAGTCCACTGTAAGCAATGCAAATTGCAAATAAAGTGAAAAAAAATACAAGATTGATTATCCAAGATAAACAAGATCTGGGATTGCTCTGTTGACTTCTGAGCTATCCCTTCCTTAGTGACCTCTCCCTCACTCTATATGGAAAGAAGAGAAGATTAAAAGCAACATGAATCACAGAACTAGACTGAAGTGATTCTGCCCCTAAAGTTTTTGGCTCAACTACACAACCCTGCACTGCAACCTATTAAATGCTTAGCCTGTATTCAAGGAAGAGGCATGAACGCAGGATTTCTTCTCAGTGTTACTTTCTGCCCGACCAATTAAAGCATCTCTGTGTGTCAGTCACTTCCTGCCATGTCTCAAATAAGATGTTTTCAGGAAAGCAAACCTTTTTCAGAACAGCAATGGAGTGTGTTACTGTCAAAGGTGGTCAAAGTCCCCATATTAAACCACAGACTTCCTTGTGTAAAGTGAAAGTTCCCTAAGACCAGTAAAAAGACCAGATCTGAAGAGCAGTACGAATATGTACCTTGAAGTGAGACAATTCATTTTTTTATAAAACCACAAATCTTTTCAGGGCATGAAAATTTATAGTGGCTATAATAAGTTTAGGCCTCCATTATAATCTCTATCTCCTTTACCCCTAGGTATATGATCACAGATTTTTCACACAGTGTTATCTGTGTATATTTTGATCCTTCAGGCATCTTTTCACTTCTCTAGAAGGATGCTGTTATCCTTGCACCTAGCGCAGTTCTTTTCTCCATAATCTAATGAGCAATATTTTACAGGCTGTATATTGATATAGAAATACTGTACATGCCTGCCATTGCATACACTATGTAGAGAAAAGGAGAAAAGGATACTGCTCATGTTCTTTATATTTAATTGTGTTTTATGTTTCTCATGATGAAGAACAGGACCAGTGAAGTCAATACACATTGTAAAGGCCTGTTTAAAAACTACTCACCTCATGATCTAAACTACTTGCAATAACAGATTATCTGATTAAAGGCTCCTCTAACATAAGTAGATAAATTTATCATGCCTACAGGCATAAATGAGAGCGCATCTGCAAACTTACAATAATGTTTATCTATCGTTCTCTTTTGCAGCTCAATAACATACACTAAAGAAGCATTTTAATAAATTCATCTGCTTTCTGTACTTCAGGGGAGGGGGAGAGAAAAGGAGAAAATGCAGACATCTCCAGTTTTCAAGTAAGCCAACAATTTAAAAGGGGTCTATTACAGTACACTTGGCTCCTTACGGAACTACTCAAGAACCTGTCATATGGCATGCCAAGTTCTTTTAAACTCTCTGAACAGGTTTATTATTACTACTCTACAAAGTCTGCAACAAGTCTTGGCAAACCTACTACTCAACATGAGCAACACTAGACCAGATGTGTTTAGAATCCAAAAGAGCAAAGTTGCCATTTTCCATTTACAAGTCACCTTTAATCTTTTCAGTTAACCTTTAAAACTGTAGTTAGTCCAGGGTCCTGTCTACTTTAGCAAGATAGATAGATGGAAATGTAATGACAGAGTTCAGTTGTCAGAATAGCTCTTCTTTGGCCAAACCACTTTTCTATTAGGTTAATTAGTCTTTTGGTAAATGTAATTGGAGACCAACTGAAATAACTAAATCCTTCTGGGTAGAAAAAGGACAGTGTACAGATATAATGTATTTCAGTCGATACTGACAGCAGCATCGTTAGTAGGATGTACGTAAACATGCATGCGAACATCCATGTTAATTTTGAATAATCTTTCCTTTCCCATCCCCCTTTCCCATCTGCCTACAAGAAAACATCTGGAATGACAAAACTACAATGTTAGAATTGGCCAAGATGTCACTGATACTGATTAAATGATCACTTAGAAAGTTTCTTATTTTCAAAAGCTCATATGACACAACATTGTAGTAATTTTTATTAAACTCTGTACTTTTTAAAAGTTTCCGGCTTTCAGACTTGAGGTAAAAACAGCTTAGGAAAAAAAATTAAAAACCAAGATTCTGAAGCATAATACTGTGGAAAACAATGACAGCCCTAATAAACTCAGGCTACAAGTATTCAGAATATAAAAGGTTTTTCTTAAAAAGCCATGTTATGTTAATGGCTTGTGGAGGCTTAAAGCTTCTCAGAGGTTTATAAAACCAGCTAAGACTTGAGCAATGAAAAATACTACAGCATTTCACAAAGTACAAGCAACAATATATTTTAAGATGTACACAGTATTTTACTAAAAGGAAAAGATGTGTTTTCTCATCTGAAATTCTTACAAAGATACTGTTCACTTAGTAGCTGAACAGATCCAATAACAAAAAGTACTTCCTCACTAAATTATTGTAAACCAGAGGTAGAGTACAATGCTTAATGGAGATTAATAAAAGAATGAATAAATCCCTGAAATACATTGTCTGAAGGAGTATGATACATTACTATAAGATTTGGTGGATTTTTTTTTGGATGTTTTCTTTTTTATGTTTTGTTCTGTTGTTTTTTGTTTTTTTTTTTAAGAAAGGGGTAAAATCACATCCATCATTTTATTAATAGCTAAAGAAAGGCAAAACACTGTATTAGTGAGAAAAAAAAAAATGTGCTCAAAATTCTGAGATTATCACAGAACCCCCAAATCTCTTAAGTTTTCAACAATGTGTATTTACAACTACTTAAGCAAACTTACATTACAAGGAATAATTGTGGAAGTAAGTTTGAGTCTCCTGAGGTGGGCAGCACATTACCCAGGATAAAATTTCTGTTTGGTTATGGAATACTGAGATTCCATGTTTGTTCGCACATGCAAGACACTGCACCTTCATCATGAAGGAAGTCTTCAGAAAACATACTTCCTCATATTTTACATGCTATTATTTTGCATTAGACAAAGTAACTTAAAAAAAAAGAGGAAGAAAAAAAGAAAAAGAGAGACACAAGAATTGTATACTTTGGGAAAAAGCCTATAATGATCACTTCCCAGAAGCAGCTAAGATAATCACAGAACTTTGATTTGGGGTTTTTTTGTTTGTTTTTTGAAAGGATAGAGATCCTAGAATAGTAGCAGCAGCATGGTTTGACAAATGCAGAAGTTCGAGCAGCATGGATCAGTGTTCATCCATGACTGATGAGCATTTTTAACCTAAGACCCTAGCAACTTTAGATACTTCACCAATACAACTCACTTTCCTCAAGAAACCTCCCAAATTTCCTTCTTACTGACAGGATTTGTGCAAGTGTACTCTGAGACCATATCCACACAATCTCGGCAATGACGGATTCTAATAGGATGGCAGCATAGGATGTTTGCCACATAACCTGTGTCTCCCACGGTAACCTAATTTCAACAAGTTATGTAGGTGTTCTATGTTTTCCCTTGTAGAAACAAAAATTAGTTGCTCAAATCTAAATGACCTGATGGAAGAAAGCATCATAGAGTTGGTGCTCTCAACACCTTATGTACACCTATTCTCAGCTAAATGACAAAGAACAGCAGTTGGAGAGGTCATGACTGAGACCTCCCAGGATGATGAAGAAGAGCTGCTAATCACGCCACACGTTATGCAACTGCTGGGGGGAGTTCAAAAACAAATGCAGATTGCTACAAAGGCCTATGTACAACAGATAGATATCTATATAACTGTAGGGATAAATACTTACCTGTATGCACAGGAACATCAGACAGAGCCAGACACCCTTTTCCTCAGGGGAAATTCAGAGCCATGAGACACTATGTGAGTTTTGGTCTACATGACCACCCCACTCCCTCCCATATACCTCAGAGATCGATGAAAGTCAGATTATCCATGTTAGTATTCTGATAACATTATGTCAATGGGGTGAAAGGATAAGCATATAGGAAACAAAAGCAATATTTGCATGGATCTGTGCTTCCTTTGAAAACAAAATTTGGTGATAACAAACTCCTTGGACAGAAGACTTTTTTTTTTTTTTTTTTTTTTTTTTTAACATTCAGGTCATGCATCAATACCAATCTATAATTAACTTTCTGAGGGCAGTTGAAGAACAAACTCCCAGTGCACAACACATTGAAAAATGGAGTTACTTCTCCTGAGATGTGATGAAATATTCCAAATGACACAAATATCCTCCTGTAACTCTTTCTGAACTTTCAGCCAGGACACGTTTGGTTGCTGCTTGTCAAGTTAAGTTCACTTTCTCCTTTCAACAAGCAGCTCATACACAAAATATCCTTATTAATTAATGTTATTATTCCATAGCAACTTCCTTTACATTGTCACAACAAAGATCTGTCCCATTCTAATGAGATTACATAAAATAAGCATCCTCCTTAGTTATATAACACCACCTAAAATGGTTTTTACATAAGCTTCTCTTACCAATGCTTTTTTTCCTAAATATACATGCTTTTTGGACAATTAAAAATCTGAAACTGATTTCTTCAGTTTGTAATACCGTCTTCCTTCCCTTTAACTTCTTGAAGAACTTATTAGCATTATTTTTTTAAAAAGTTGATAAAGAACATTTAACTGTTTAACAATACTCAACAGACAGTTGATTATAGAAAGGACATGTCAGTGCACATATGGCAGGTGGATAAATTATGCACATCTGGATTACTTTTGGCAAGAAACACAGCTAAGTGTCTAACGCCAAGTTTAGCAATCTGTCACTATCAATATGTGCATTTATTTAAAAGACGTCAAGGATTCAAAGTCATATTTTCTATTTCTTCATAAATGTTCCAGTGCTTCATGAGACGGCAAAGCAGGTGACAAAACACATTGCTTAAATTGCCAAAGGCTGTATAAACAGGGATAATTTTGAACTCACCATGCATACAAGAACAGCCAAATTTTCACATCAACTCTATTCTTCATTAGTTTATAGTAGAACCTAGTATACCAACCAGGCCAGCCCAAACACTTAACTGAAAATTGTTTAAATAATTTGGCAAGTTTCAAGAAATTAAAAAAAAAAAAAAGTAACTATTAGAAAAGTTATTATTATAAGCTAACTTGTAACTGGAACTGTTTATTTTTAGTAATAGTTTAATAAGAAATGCCACCTCTAGCTTTTTTGTCGAAGTAAGAAAACATGCCATCTTGAAGAACAAGCATAAAAATGAAAATTGATAAGTCATGGTTATTCTGAATTCAAATCTAATACAAGTAAACAAAACAGACAAACTCAAAAGATAGAGATTAATATGTCATCGGCATCAACTTGTTTTGCACAAAATCATATCAGGTGATTAAGAAGTAAGAGCTATTTTTCTCAAAACAGCAGTGAGTACAACCAAAAGTCCTCTGTGAATCTGCAAGTATTAAAAGGAAACAAATTAAAAATTAGATTTTCTGACAAAAAGCCTATCTGCTTATGTAGATATTAGAATCATTCCACTCATACTGAAAATAGAAGGGAGCAGGGAAAGTAGGAGGACAGAATTAATATTGTCTATAATTTAATAAAATGTACACAAAAAGAATGTGTTGAAATTTCAAGGCTGCCCATTGCTTAAGAGAAGGTAAAAAACCCCTTTGGCCGATGTTCCTAGATTTTTGCTACAGGAAATTCCATTCAGGTTTAGCTGAATGATCATGCTAAAGTCATTCACACTCCTCTTGTGATTTATATTTCCAAGAAGAACAAAACCTCATTCTCTCATTCTGTTGCATTTACACTGGCTAGGTGTGCAGACACACAACAATATGCCTCTGTAAGTAAATTCTTGACTTCATTAAAAAGAATTCTTGCGTTGTGCATTTTTAATGCAACACACAGCAACCCCTTCTCCTGTCCTTATATTGGTATGTGAATTTATGAACTATAGAAAGGTTTTGATTTATAGTTGTAACAGATCCTTAATTACAAGAAATGAAAGTTTGAAACTGATTATTTTACTTATATGTCAAGTACTTAATCCAAGTTACTTTAATATTTGCTATATCGAAATTAAACAATTTTGGAATACATTTCTGAACTTAGTCCCCTTGGAATGCAATCTACAAAAGCAATCACCACTTAGATTTTATTTCACATATATACAATTAAAAAAACAGCCATAACGTGCTGTATTTTAAAAATAAGGAGTCAATTCACTGTCTTATTGAACACTCAATCTGCAACTCAGAATGAGTTTTAATGCAGCAAGTCAGACACAAGAAAGAGAAGATGGAAGCAAGCAAAGAGACAGCATAATCATTTCCCTATCACAATAGGTAATCTCTACTCTTTTAGAGGAAAAGTACAGCCCTGCAGCAATCAGGAAAACAGAAGATATACAGGACCAAACACACTAGGCTAAAGGAATTCTTGGGAACCTTCTTTACATGTTCACTTAAGCTGTTTTTTGTTTGTTTGTTTGTTCCCAGTGTTTTCCTACTGTCTCACTTCTGAGTGGATCATTGTGTACATTTCTCTCAATTAATAATTTACTTCTGTTGTTTCCAGAACCCCTACGATTTTCACTCTTCTTCACAAGTCCTCAAAGTATACAAACAGAATTTTGTACAACTGTTTCCCACCAAAGAAAGAAGTACTTGACAAATTCTCCTGAAAGACATGCACATAAAAACATCTTAAGCAGATTATTAAACTATTTAAAAATATGTATCTCTTAAAAATCACAAGTAGAACAGGTTACACAAAATCCTTAAACAGCACTGGAAAGGGTAAACAGCAAGCTTACTAGTGTCACAGGCTAGGTACAATACAAATCAACAATACAGCACACTCCTATTGGATGCTTGACATCAACTATGTTTCAGAGCTAAGACGAGTAGACTGGAAACAACTAACTAACAACTACACCTGCACTATATTTCAAGTTCAAATCTTTTCAGTAGATTCCTAGTAGTCTATGCTGAGTAAGCAGCTACTTTTTAACTATGTAAAATACATTCAGACTCAAATGACTTTACATTGGTGTCTAGATACATTTTAATGTCTTGAACATTAAACTCTCCACCAGCAGAGGGGGACCTCTATTGTGATTTCTTTCTTTCAACCCACTCAAAAGACTTCTAAATCCATTAGTTAACTTCAATGCATTCTTCTTACAAACCTTGTAAATAGGACTATACTTCTATTTCTCATGGTGATTCAAGACGGAAAACTGAAATTGGTTGATTCTTCATTTTGTTTTGATCACATCAAGATCACATGAAGAGACAGCAATTCTAAAGCTAATTCTAAAATTCCAAAATATACCAGAAAAAAATTGCACATTAAGGGAATTGTATATACACAGATTTTTTCTTCACCATTGTTTTAAATGACCACCTACCAGCTTAAATAACTCATTTCACCATCATAGTCTTCAGAATTTTATTTTTCTACCACAGAAATCAGCATTTTTTCCTCCAGCTAGGATCTTTAAATATAGATTGTCAACTAGAATCCTAGAGTATTTATTTGACTTTTCTACAAGTACAGAAGATGAAGAGGATAAACAAAGCCACGTGTAGGCTTGTGCTGAAAGTCCACAGCAAAGACAGGAAATAAAATCATATTTTCTAACAACTAAATAATTATAATGACTTCTTCCACTGTAAATGTCATTTATTTCTAATCTTAACATTTAAAGATCCACCTTGGACTATGTGTTGTCAAATGAAGCAAATGACAATAAGTTTTTAAGATGAAAAAGAATCATATTATGGTATATTAATTGACAAAAACTTCTTTCTGTAGATAGCACATGGAAAAATTAAGACAGTGTGCTTCAGTAATTTTGCTGGATGGTCATGATATTGGAAACTTTATGCATAGGAGCATATTTTAAATACAGAGGCTTCTTCATTTACTTTGTAAGATGTCAGCCACAATAGGTGCTCTAGACTGTTTATCGTGAAATAATATGTGAAATGAATGAAATAAAATGAAAGAAATACAAATCTAATATAACTAATGAAAAATGCCTTAAAATACCTTAAACATGTTAACAGGTTCTTCCTTTTTTTTCTTTTTTTTTTAAATGCAGCTACATTTTAAAGTATCCTTAAAACACATCCCAAGTAAAGCTTACTATCTTAAGAGGTACACATTTTAACTAGTAAAATGCTTCTCTCGATACAAGCTGAGTGCCACACAACAAAAAAATAAATAAATTTAACCAAACCCCTTTCTAACTTTGCCGAAATATAATCAGTGCTTAACTGTGCCATTAAATTGTGCTCAGACAAAACTTTGATCATAAATTCCTTTTCAGAGGCCAAAATGAATGACAATGGGAAAGCAGGTTTTTATGCTAGGGCAGCCCTGTTAAAGCTTTCAATAACCATGTCAGCTCCCAGGGGCTTTAATTTGCTTGTGTGGTGGCCTTTGTTTTTATTTTTAAAGAATTCAGTAACTCCATGACACACATGTACCTTACCTTTTTTTTTTTTTAGTATTCTTTAGTAAAATTTTAATCACTCTCAGACAGACATTTGTGAGAGGCACCGGAACAGATTCACAGGCAGGTGAGGCTCTGGGTATCTGACAAATACAAAATAGTGACTATTTAAATTCTTATTGGGAGGCAAGCAAGCAAGCACAACTCATTTGCTGCATTTTAGCATTCTGCTTCCCAACTTAAGGCTGGATGTCATCAGCTGGCACGCCTTCTCTCTAAATACTCCTGTTGCTGCAGAACAAGTTTCATGGAGAAAACAAAAAGGGAAAGGAATTTTCTCTAGTTTGCTCTTCTCCTCTTCATCTTTTCTCCCTTGTTGTTTGCCTGTTAAATTTAAGATGAAATTCTTGGGTCTGCAAAGACAAGCAGTGGATTATTACTGCATGACAAAAACAAACCTTGTCTTTTCTAACAATAGCCTGCCAGCCTCAGAGAGAGTGCAAGAAACATGTGGCTTGGCCGTTCCGAGGCAAAATTTTAGGTATTATGTGTAAATAATAACACTTGCTTAGTACTATGAAAAATAAAGAAGTTGATATGGCCCTAAAATGTTGTACCATAGCATAGTAAATGCTTGCAGTATCCAAAGCCTGCTTGCAGTGCAGAGTGTAAATTAGCACAGGATTGTTGGACAGTTTCTGGTATGGATCCGTGAGTACCATGAAAAACTATGAGAATGAAAAATTATTTCAGAAATTACTCCCAGGAACTCAAAGCTCCTGAACTGGAAGAATATGATGGTGGTATCCATACCTCTTCCCCTGTGGGTACAGCATGTGTTCTACTAAAAGGGTACACACACAGTAAACCAATTAAAAATCAGAGAGGATTAAAATAACAAACGTAATATTTTTTTTGAAAGACAACTACTGACAGCCAAGTAGTAGAAATTTGCTCAGTGCAGACAGACTTCAATTTTCCTGTTATCACCAGAAATGAAGACTTTCAGAGCACTTTAAAGTGAGAAAATGATAAGCATTATAATGATGACTAACTGTTCACATCTATCCCAACAACAAAACCTGGAGAGAACACATTTCTCTGCTTCCAACCACAGCACAGAGCAGCCATCTAAGCAAAGTCTGTGGATACAACAGAGTACCGTTTGATAGAGGTTGTGAGACCAATGGTCCAACTGATATCTGTCTCTGTCGAAGAGAAAGAGCAGTTGTCCAGAGCACAGTCAGCCAAAAAAAGTTAAATCTGTGGAATCCTGTGGTGTTTTGCAGGATTTCTGGCAGAGTTTTCCTGCATTTCTATAGAACTACAATGGTTTCTTGCTGAGTCTTTTCTGGAGCTCAAGCTGCAAATTCCTTTAATAGGTACAGGATTGCCACACTTTCCTGCGAGTAGTACTTCATACCAATCTTAACAAAACTCCCATAAATGTGAGTTCTCAGGAGTGTCATCAATACAAATTAAGGAAGAAGTAACTGAATGAAGCAACAACTAAGGTAAAGATTAAAAAAAGAAAAAAAAGGGGGGAATCAGATTCAAAGTTTCCTTTTCATCTCCGGAAAAATGAGGAATTGTATCAAATTTTGAAAACAATTCTACAACGCAAACTAGCTGAGAACACTTTTAATATAAGCTTAAAGTACCTTTCTCTATTAGCACTTACATTCTGAATATTTATTAACACATATTCTGAATATTATCTAACAGCAGCTATACTCTGGTATGTTCTGAGTTATTCTTCTAGACAGGGATTTTTTTACATAGAAAAAAATGAATATTTCATTATGATACTACAGCCAAGAAAAGAAATCAGAACAACTGAAATTACCTAAACTGTAAAGAATTGACAGCTCATGCCAGCACTCTAGACATTGTATTTCAAATATAAGTACAAAATTACAACTTAATTAATCTTTAGATCTTAATTCAAAAATCAAGATTATTTTTCAGTCACACTAAGCTTATGATGTTCATGGACAGCTTTGGAATATTTTTCTAGCACTTGACATATTTTAGCCACCTGACTATAACAGCAGTCAGTCCCTGAATGACAATCTTGAATGGAGAAAGTAAACTTTTCCTTCACTGCTTGATCGCAGTACTCAAACAATACATAATGTATTCTCAAGCATTTTTTGTAACTGATTGCGGGCTCTCAAAATACTTAAAATTGTACTTCTCACAACAGAGAAGCTGAAATAATTGTGAAAAGGACTGTTAGCTACTATATTAGTTTATTCTTGAATGATTTGCAAAACTTCTCCAGTCAGAGAAAACAATACCATGAGTGTAGCAGTAACAAATGTACACTGCAGGATTCCTAATGTTCACAATTCATAAGATTGATACCACACTTCCTTAATTTTAGTATTGTCAAGGTCTACACACATAAAAGCACTGTAATGTTGACAGAATCAGTCAACATTCTCTAGTAAAAGAGAATAATTGAAATACTTGCATGAGAATACTGGTGATGGCATCAGTACAGGTTGGGGGTTGACCTGCTGGAAAGCAGCTCTACGGAGCTGCTGGTGTGCTACCTGGAGTGCTGGTGGACAAGTTAACCACAAGCCAGAGGTCAACGGTAACCTGTTCTGCATGAGGAAAAGCACTGCTAGCAGGTTGAGGGAGGGAATCTTCTACTCAGGCCTGATGAGGCCTCACCTCAAAAGCTGTGTCCAGTTCTGGGCTCCCCAGTACAAGAGAGTACTGGAGATGTGCTGGAACACATCTGCTTTGAGGAAGTGCTGAGAGAGCTGGATCATTTTAGCCTGGAAAAGAAAAAACTGAGAAGAGATCTCATCAATGTATTCAAATATATTATGGGCAATGGATGGGATCAGGCTCTTTCCAGTGTTGCACAGTGACAGAGTAAGAGCCAATAGGCTCAAACTAAAACACAGGAAGCTCCATCTGACCATGAGACAGAACTTCTTTATTTTGAGTGAGATAGAGCATGGGAACAAGCTGCGCAGGGAGGTCATGGTGTCTCCTCCTTGGAAAAGCCACCTCGACATGGTCCTGGGCAACCTGCTCTGAGTGTCCCTGCTTGAGCAAGATTTGGACCAAATGGATGCGGAGGTCCCTTGCAACATCAGTCATTCCATGTGGGACAGAACAGCCTTTTTTTGCTGTTCTGTCAAGCTCTTAATTCCTGTTTTAAATTCAAACTTTCATGAGAATCACCAGTAACTGTATGGAAATCATATTTGGGGTTGCAGATGACATTCCGTCTATGCTTAAAATTCCTATAAAAATAAGAATGGTTTCTTACTTTAAGGGTGACAAGGTGAAAAATACATTAAAAGACTAGAATGTTCCAATTATTTCTTTAACTGAAACAGTAGTGTGCAAGCAGCAGGAGCAAGACACATGGAAGGATACAGACAGTCTTCTGCCTAAAAGCAGTGCAGAAATGGCTAGTACACAGATGCACCACCAGTCTCCTGTATGCGAGCTTATAATTATGGAATCATTCTAATTCAGTTTTGTGTTTGAGGAAGAAACGTTGAGTGGAAAGAACATAAATGAAATTATGAGATCGAACTTTCTTGAGAAGGACAGTTTTGCATTCAAGAGTCTAGATTTCTAGTCTCTCCTCAGCCACGGTTCTTCCTAGCACAGTCCAGTTCCTCCTCTTTCATTGTTTTTTTCCGTCCAAGCCCTCTCTGCCTGTCTTGTCTTCCAAAACAGTCTTTAAGGATACTCTCCCTTGCTGTCTTTTCCAGCAGGGTGCCTCAGTGCCAAGTATACAAGACTTTTAAGCAATTTTATGGCAAGGTTCTACCAAAAATGGACATGTCACTTACTGACCTACCCCCTTGGAACACAGATCACTTCTGCAGCATCTATCACCTACACAGGGCTCAAAGACTTACTGATCTCCTTACTTCTATAAGCCCCAAAATGTCAGCCAAGTACTATGCCTTACTACCCGTGAGATCAGACCCTATAAGCTTCAGATACCAGCAGCCATCTTCCTAATACAACACTCTGCCAATTAAAAAGCAAATATGTAACAACACAAAAACTTAATTCAGTTTTCCTAATTTCAAAAAAGACAGTTCATTATTCTACAAACGTTCCTTTTACAGTACATGCAAGTGAAAGGTGACTAGCAAAGGCACAAGACTTTTTAAATGCCTGGAGAGTTTGGAAGGAATGTGCTTGTCAAAAACTCCTGGCAAGCACAATCCCTACAACAGCAGGCAATGGGATATCCAAGCATTTTTGCTTCTTTTCCCAGACATAGTATTACCACCCCCAACTTCTTTATTTCTGCAGGAGAAGGGTGGCATTACTGAATTCATTCTCTTAGTTAAGATTTTTTCCTTTTGCACAGAAAGAATGATTTACAAAAAGAGAATTAGACAAACACATCTGGGGAGCATTTTAAGCCCATTTTACAGTTATGGACATCTGAATTGTGAGAGTCCATTCGCATAGCAAGACATTTATTTTTATGTAAATATTAGCTATTGCATTTCCAGTTTCGATCAGTTTTAGAGGTATAATTCTCAAAAAGTTTCCTGGAGCCATGAAGAATGACTGAAGAGAAATGCAAGAAGGTGTACTTCTTTTCTTAGCAAGAGAGCACCTGCATTTTTATTATTTATTTTTATTATTTTGCTAAACATTCCTGGTTGCATCCTTTTCACGATGCAGATTAAATCATAATATTTACACCATTAGGGAATTTTATAGTGCATAATTTACAGGAACTACAACCTGCAGGAAATTATAATGTTTTGTTGCAGGTTATATATCACCACATACAGATAAACAGCAAAAACTTCTATGTTGCAGTTTAGTACCTGTATCAAAAGTCAAACAGCTCTATCTTAGAAGAACTGTTCTCTTAAAAAGAAACTGGAAGGAAAATTTTCCAAAAAACCTGTAACTGGCCATGATGTCTCTTACTAGTGAGGAGTCTTCCTGCACAAACCAACAGCATTACTGACACAAACTATTTCAATAATCTTTTTGTAAATTACTTAGAAAGTTAATGAAAAAAAATTGACATGGTGGCAGTTTTATTTTTTTTGAAGAATTTCCAGAAACCAAGCTGCAAAACCAACTCACTTTTTCAAGGAGATCAACGAGAATAAGTGAGAATTGATAATGTTCTTCAGATGCAGTAAGTAATATGTGTTCTTTCACTCCCTTGATTGGCATATCTTGGATAGAATTTCACTTATAGGCCAATTTTGAAATGAAGTTCCTGTATCTTGATTCCTAAGTAAAACTTTCAAAAATTAGTCCAGTAAGATGATGTTAGCTACTTCTCAGTGACTAAACACTTGGTAATAAGCAGATTGGTTGGCAGAGATGACTTAATTCAGACATACAGAGTAAGTGAACAATTAAATCAAACAGAAGAGCTAATAAAGAGTGCACAGACACGGCATAGGCAATGTTATTTAGAGAATGGAAAAAGTCAATGGGAAGAGAATAGTTGTAAATCTTAAGTGTGTTTTGATTCCCCATCATTTTATGCCCTAATAAGTTTCCATTGACTAACATGACCTAAAGCTTCAGAAAAAGCTAGTTAAGTGCAGTTTCCTAGACTACCATCTCCACCAAGATGCTACAACTGAATACTAGTAAAAATAACCCATTATGTGGAAATATGTCTTGGTAAAATTCTTTCATTCCAATTTATAAAAATCTCTAAGCTACAGTAAATGCATTGTTTCAACACAAATTATTTCTAAATCAAAATTCTAATCTTAAGCACTTTTACAGTGCAGTAAAAACTGGACTAACACACTGAGAAAAGTTACTGAGAAATGCAGTATCATAGATGAAAAAATGTATTTCATTTCCCATATTCAAGTTCAGTTTCTAAAGATGCAAAAGTGCACCATGTTCACTGGTAATAAAAAAGGAGCAAAATAAACTAAATATAATCTGTCACCACATATTAATCCAGTGCAAGTAAAAAAAGATGACATTCAGCATGATCAGCCTGACACCCTGTTGTTTTCTGTTCCTTTTAACCACGTGAAGACACTCCCATAACGTCAACAAAATCATCTGAATGATGAAGAACACAGTTCCTGAAGTGAGGTAATAATTCCCTTCATGTTAGTCAGTTCTTCTTAAACACTTCATTTTGTATATTTACTAGTTGTCATAAGACTCAGTCAGATCAAACAACAAGAACAGTCCCTGCAGCACAGTCTAAAAGCTAACACAGTTGTATGCCAATTGTGGAAAACTGATTTTTGACAGCCAGCAGGAGTAAGAATCAATTAGTGAAACTTCTAGTAGCAGATAGAAAAAAAAAGTACCTTACCACTAAGACCACCCATTTGTTTTATTATCTACTGCTCCAATGCACAATGATAATATAGCTAAAAGGCTGCATTTTGATTTTTACTAAGGCTGGTCAGATTAGAAAAAGAAATGACAAGAGTTTGCTGTGAGTTAAAGGCTACCAATAGAGCAGCGTAAAAGGATATTCTGCGTGATAGCTGTACCCTGCAAACCACGGAGATACAGGCCTTTGCCAATTAAGCAAATGAAACAAAAGGGCTAATACAAATTCAGAAATACAAAATTCCAACTTCCTCTTTTTGCAACAGCAAAGTAGTCATGAAAGATTTGAAAACATTAGCCAAAGAAGATGAAGCATATCAGTCTGTCTTAAGGGCAGGCTGTCAAGGCTAACTTAAATGTCAGGAAGCAACATTTACTACTAAGAGAAACGATGCTTCCGAATATAATAAAGACAATGGATTGTATCGGTCTCCGCATTATTAAATGCAAATTTAAGATAAATCTGTATTAATTTCATGACTAAAGGCATAAATATTAGTATTTAATGTTTGCTCCAAGAGAAATAATAAATCATATAAGAAAAGAATTCTGATACACTAGAGGACTAGAAATCTAGATTTCTAAGCAACTGGCACTGGAATAGTTTTCTTTTAAATATACACAAGTATACATGTGTGTATATATGTGTATACGCATACATAAATATACATATATAAAAATAAATTCAAATAAAAATTATACATTATACAAACACGTGCATGCATACTCTCCACTGATCTCAAAATAAGCAGCACGGGCACATAATTAAGGGGTCCCCAGGGCTCATAAAGAAAGTGCAACGACCTTGTTAGTGTTTGGCCTTTCTTTCGCACCCAGTCTCATTGTAAAACAGTCAACCATGAAAGTACTTTAAAAAGTTGGTTTTCTTTTTATATTTACAGCATGATTTCAAAATACCTTTCATGTTTTAGAGAATCTGGTACTCCTCTGTATCTTCCTGGCAAATTCAACAAGAATCACAAACTTTTACAATTTTACAATTTACAACTTTCAGATATCTGAATGCTTTTGAATACTGGGATTTTCAACTTTGCAATTTAATGACAACCCTGCCTTTGGCCTTTCCTGACCTGTTGTGAAGTAAATCAGGCACACTAATGTGGGCTAACAAGTCTTTTTCACACTGTTCGATCACCCTGCATCTTTTTTCTCCGCAGACACCGCCTCTCTCCCACTCTCTGTCTAGCCATCCTCCCTCAAAGCAAACAAAATGGTCACTGTAACCCTGCATTACTGCTCATTAGATCACAGGTTAGTCAAGTGGAACTGCCCGAGGTTCCCAAAGGAGAGCTATACTTCAAAAATCTGTCCATGTCAAATGAAGAAAAAACCGCTGAGCGTGGGGTCACCCAGATCAATGATCAAAAGAGACTGAGAATAGTGGAGGGAAAAAAAGAAAAAAAAAAAAAACCTTTTTTGTTAAAAAAAAAAAAACAGAAAACAGCCTTCTGTATAATAAATCAGAATACAAAGATGCTAAGCTTTTTCTCCCTCTTAACAACATTCCATTTTTGCTTTAAAATAGAATACCTTGTTTTTCACAAAGATTTCCTAAAAATAAAATTACTTTTGAGTGTTAGGACTGCAATTTCAATGAAAGCCAAAATTACCTTAACATGATTAGCAAAAGAAATAATCATGGAAAATCTTAGGGATTTTCTCTTCATTATATAAATACTTAATTATTCAAAAATTGCAACTAAAATTGATTTTAATTATAATTTTTAAACTTCAGTTATGATTTAAACAGATTAGATTATGCACTCTGAATTTCATGAGAAATGATACAGGTAGTACATTAACAGAAAAAGTAGTCAACCAATTACATAGCTTGAACTGTTCTAGTACAACAGAGGTACAGGCGCGTGTAATACTTAATTGAGTGTGGAGCACCATTTCTGTAGACTCCGTTCCTTCTTAAAAAACAGATACAGCAATTACCAAAAGATAACTAATAAAACCACAAAAAAG